>NW_026290852.1:150000-159286 GCF_023373465.1 Oncorhynchus keta
ACACAACCTGCTGATCCTTTCTGAGTCTATAGGAAGGATCAGGGTGGAGGATCATTACACAACCTGCTGATGCTTTCCTTTCTGAGTCTATAGGAAGGATCAGGGTGGAGGATCATTACACAACCTGCTGATCCTTTCTGAGTCTATAGGAAGGATCAGGGTGGAGGATCATTACACAACCTGCTGATCCTTTCCTTTCTGAGTCTATAGGAAGGATCAGGGTGGAGGATCATTACACAACCTGCTGATCCTTTCTGAGTCTATAGGAAGGATCAGGGTGGAGGTTTTATCAGGATTTATCATCTGATACAGATTATACGTCTATAGGAAGGATCAGGGTGAAGGATTTATCAGGATTTACCATATAAGGTTAATAGTGAGGTTAAGGTTAACAGTGAGGTTAAGGTTAGGTATAAGGTTAACAGTGTGGTTTAGGTTAGGTATAAGGTTAGCAGTGAGGTTAAGGTTAGGTATAAGGTTAAGGTTAGGTATAAGGTTAACAGTGTGGTTTAGGTTAGGTATAAGGTTAGCAGTGAGGTTAAGGTTAACAGTGTGGTTTAGGTTAGGTATAAGGTTAAAGTTAGGTATAAGGTTAACAGTGTGGTTAAGGCTTGGTATAAGGTTAGGTATAAGGTTAGCAGTGAGGTTAAGGTTAACAGTGTGGTTAAGGTTAGCAGTGAGGTTAAGGTTAGGTATAAGGTTAAGGTTAGGTATAAGGTTAACAGTGTTGTTAAGGTTAGGTATAAGGTTAGCAGTGTGGTTAAGGTTAGGTAATAGGTTAACAGTGTGGTTAAGGTTAGGTATAAGGTTAACAGTGAGGTTAAGGTTAGGTATAAGGTTAACAGTGTGGTTAAGGTTAGTTATAAGGTTAACAGTGTGGTTAAGGTTAGTTATAAGGTTAACAGTGTGGTTTAGGTTTGGTATAAGGTTAACAGTGAGGTTAAGGTTAGTTATAAGGTTAGCAGTGTGGTTTAGGTTAGGTATAAGGTTAACAGTGAGGCTAAGGTTAGGTATAAGGTAAACAGTGTGGTTTAGGTTAGTTATAAGGTTAACAGTGTGGTTAAGGTTAGGTATAAGGTTAACAGTGAGGTTAATGTTAGGTATAATGTTAAAAGTGTGGTTAAGGTTAGGTATAATGTTAACAGTGTGGTTTAGGTTAGGTATAAGGTTAACAGTAAGGTTAAGGTTAGGTATAAGGTTAAGGTTAGGTATAAGGTTACGGTTAGTTATAAGGTTAACAGTGTGGTTTAGGTTAGGTATAAGGTTAACAGTGTGGTTTAGGTTAGGTATAAGGTTAATAGTGAGGTTAAGGTTAACAGTGTGGTTTAGGTTAGGTATAAGGTTAAGGTTAGGTATAAGGTTAAGGTTAGTTATAAGGTTAACAGTGTGGTTTAGGTTAGGTATAAGGTTAACAGTGTGGTTTCGGTTAGGTATAAGGTTAACAGTAAGGTTAAGGTTAGGTATAAGGTTAAGGTTAGGTATAAGGTTACGGTTAGTTATAAGGTTAACAGTGTGGTTTAGGTTAGGTATAAGGTTAACAGTGTGGTTTCGCTTAGGTATAAGGTTAACAGTGAGGTTAAGGTTAGGTATAAGGTTAGGTATAAGGTTAACAGTGTGGTTAAGGTTAGGTATAATGTTAACAGTGTGGTTTAAGTTAGTTATAAGGTTAACAGTGAGGTTTAGGTTAGGTATAAGGTTAACAGTGAGGTTAAGGTTAGGTATAAGGTTAACAGTGAGGTTAAGGTTAGGTATAATGTTAAAAGTGTGGTTAAGGTTAGGTATAAGGTTAACAGTGTGGTTAAGGTTAGGTATAAGGTTAACAGTGAGGTTAAGGCTAGGTATAAGGTTAACAGTGTGGTTAAGGTTAGGTATAAGGTTAACAGTGTGGTTTAGGTTAGGTATAAGGTTAATAGTGAGGTTAAGGTTAACAGTGTGGTTTAGGTTAGGTATAAGGTTTAGGTTAGGTATAAGGTTAACAGTGTGGTTAAGGTTAGGTATAAGGTTAGCAGTGTGGTTAAGGTTAGGTATAAGGTTAACAGTGTGGTTTAGGTTAGGTAATAGGTTCACAGTGTGGTTAAGGTTAGGTATAAGGTTAACAGTGTGGTTAAGGTTAGGTATAATGTTAAAAGTGTGGTTAAGGTTAGGTATAAGGTTAACAGTGAGGTTAAGGTTAGGTATAAGGTTAACCGTGAGGTTAAGGTTAGGTATAATGTTAATAGTGAGGTTAAGGTTAACAGTGTGGTTTAGGTTAGGTATAAGGTTAATATTGAGGTTAAGGTTAACAGTGTGGTTTAGGTTAGGTATAAGGTTAAGGTTAGGTATAAGGTTAAGGTTAGTTATAAGGTTAACAGTGTGGTTTTGGTTAGGTATAAGGTTAACAGTAAGGTTAAGGTTAGGTATAAGGTTAAGGTTAGGTATAAGGTTAACAGTGTGGTTTAGGTTAGGTATAAGGTTAACAGTGTGGTTTCGGTTAGGTATAAGGTTAACAGTGTGGTTTCGGTTAGGTATAAGGTTAACAGTGAGGTTAGGTTAGGTATAAGGTTAGGTATAAGGTTAACAGTGTGGTTAAGGTTAGGTATAATATTAACAGTGTGGTTTAAGTTAGTTATAAGGTTAACAGTGAGGTTTAGGTGAGGTATAAGGTTAACAGTGAGGTTAAGGTTAGGTATAAGGTTAACAGTGAGGTTAAGGTTAGGTATAATGTTAACAGTGTGGTTAAGGTCAGGTATAAGGTTAACAGTGTGGTTAAGGTTAGGTATAAGGTTAACAGTGAGGTTAAGTCTAGGTATAAGGTTAACAGTGAGGTTAAGGTTAGGTATAAGGTTAACAGTGTGGTTAAGGTTAACAGTGAGGTTAAGGTTAGTTATAAGGTTAAGGTTAGGTATAAGGTTAACAGTGAGTTTAAGGTTAGGTATAAGGTTAACAGTGTGGTTAAGGTTAACAGTGAGGTTAAGGTTAGGTATAAGGTTAACAGTGAGGTTAAGGTTAGGTATAAGGTTAACAGTGAGGTTAAGGTTAGGTATAAGGTTAACAGTGAGGTTTAGGTTAGGTATAAGGTTAACAGTGAGGTTAAGGTTAACAGTGAGGTTAAGGTTAGTTATAAGGTTAACAGTGAGGTTCAGGTTTGGTATACGGTTAACAGTGAGGTTACGGTTAGGTATAAGGTTAACAGTATGGTTAAGGTTAACATTGAGGTTAAGGTTAGGTATAAGGTTAACAGTGAGGTTAAGGTTAGGTATAAGGTTAACAGTGAGGTTTAGGTTAGGTATAAGGTTAACAGTGAGGTTAAGGTTAACAGTGAGGTTAAGGTTAGTTATAAGGTTAACAGTGAGGTTCAGGTTTGGTATACGGTTAACAGTGAGGTTTAGGTTAGGTATAAGGTTAACAGTGTGGTTTAGGTTAGGTATAAGGTTAACAGTGTGGTTTAGGTTAGGTATAATGTTAACAGTGAGGTTTAGGTTAGGTATAAGGATAACAGTGAGGTTAAGGTTAGGTATAAGGTTAACAGTGTGGTTAAGGTTAGGTATAAGGTTAACAGTGTGGTTAAGGTTAGGTATAAGGTTAACAGTGAGGTTAAGGTATAAGGTTAACAGTGAGGTTAAGGTTAGGTATAAGGTTAACCGTGAGGTTAAGGTTAGGTATAATGTTAATAGTGAGGTTAAGGTTAACAGTGTGGTTTAGGTTAGGTATAAGGTTAATATTGAGGTTAAGGTTAACAGTGTGGTTTAGGTTAGGTATAAGGTTAAGGTTAGGTATAAGGTTAAGGTTAGTTATAAGGTTAACAGTGTGGTTTTGGTTAGGTATAAGGTTAACAGTAAGGTTAGGTTAGGTATAAGGTTAAGGCTAGGTATAAGGTTAAGGTTAGTTATAAGGTTAACAGTGTGGTTTAGGTTAGGTATAAGGTTAACAGTGTGGTTTCGGTTAGGTATAAGGTTAACAGTGAGGTTAAGGTTAGGTATAAGGTTAGGTATAAGGTTAACAGTGTGGTTAAGGTTAGGTATAATATTAACAGTGTGGTTTAAGTTAGTTATAAGGTTAACAGTGAGGTTTAGGTTAGGTATAAGGTTAACAGTGAGGTTAAGGTTAGGTATAAGGTTAACAGTGAGGTTAAGGTTAGGTATAATGTTAACAGTGTGGTTAAGGTTAGGTATAAGGTTAACAGTGAGGTTAAGGCTAGGTATAAGGTTAACAGTGAGGTTAAGGTTAGGTATAAGGTTAACAGTGTGGTTAAGCTTAACAGTGAGGTTAAGGTTAGTTATAAGGTTAAGGTTAGGTATAAGGTTAACAGTGAGTTTAAGGTTAGGTATAAGGTTAACAGTGTGGTTAAGGTTAACAGTGAGGTTAAGGTTAGGTATAAGGTTAACAGTGAGGTTAAGGTTAGGTATAAGGTTAACAGTGAGGTTAAGGTTAGGTATAAGGTTAACAGTGAGGTTTAGGTTAGGTATAAGGTTAACAGTGAGGTTAAGGTTAACAGTGAGGTTAAGGTTAGTTATAAGGTTAACAGTGAGGTTCAGGTTTGGTATACGGTTAACAGTGAGGTTACGGTTAGGTATAAGGTTAACAGTGTGGTTAAGGTTAACAGTGAGGTTAAGGTTAGGTATAAGGTTAACAGTGAGGTTAAGGTTAGGTATAAGGTTAACAGTGAGGTTAAGGTTAGGTATAAGGTTAACAGTGAGGTTTAGGTTAGGTATAAGGTTAACAGTGAGGTTAAGGTTAACAGTGTGGTTTAGGTTAGGTATAAGGTTAACAGTGTGGTTTAGGTTAGGTATAATGTTAACAGTGAGGTTTAGGTTAGGTATAAGGATAACAGTGAGGTTAAGGTTAGGTATAAGGTTAACAGTGTGGTTAAGGTTAGCAGTGAGGTTAAGGTTAACAGTGTGGTTAAGGTTAGCAGTGAGGTTAAGGTTAGGTATAAGGTTAAGGTTGGGTATAAGGTTAACAGTGTGGTTTAGGTTAGGTATAAGGTTAACAGTGTGGTTAAGGTTAGGTATAAGGTTAGCAGTGTGGTTAAGGTTAGGTATAAGGTTAACAGTGTGGTTTAGGTTAGGTAATAGGTTAACAGTGTGGTTTAGGTTAGTTATAAGGTTAACAGTGTGGTTAAGGTTAGGTATAAGGTTAACAGTGAGGTTAATGTTAGGTATAATGTTAAAAGTGTGGTTAAGGTTAGGTATAATGTTAACAGTGTGGTTTAGGTTAGGTATAAGGTTAACAGTAAGGTTAAGGTTAGGTATAAGGTTAAGGTTAGGTATAAGGTTACGGTTAGTTATAAGGTTAACAGTGTGGTTTAGGTTAGGTATAAGGTTAACAGTGTGGTTTAGGTTAGGTATAAGGTTAATAGTGAGGTTAAGGTTAACAGTGTGGTTTAGGTTAGGTATAAGGTTAAGGTTAGGTATAAGGTTAAGGTTAGTTATAAGGTTAACAGTGGTTTAGGTTAGGTATAAGGTTAACAGTGTGGTTTCGGTTAGGTATAAGGTTAACAGTAAGGTTAAGGTTAGGTATAAGGTTAAGGTTAGGTATAAGGTTACGGTTAGTTATAAGGTTAACAGTGTGGTTTAGGTTAGGTATAAGGTTAACAGTGTGGTTTCGCTTAGGTATAAGGTTAACAGTGAGGTTAAGGTTAGGTATAAGGTTAGGTATAAGGTTAACAGTGTGGTTAAGGTTAGGTATAATGTTAACAGTGTGGTTTAAGTTAGTTATAAGGTTAACAGTGAGGTTTAGGTTAGGTATAAGGTTAACAGTGAGGTTAAGGTTAGGTATAAGGTTAACAGTGAGGTTAAGGTTAGGTATAATGTTAAAAGTGTGGTTAAGGTTAGGTATAAGGTTAACAGTGTGGTTAAGGTTAGGTATAAGGTTAACAGTGAGGTTAAGGCTAGGTATAAGGTTAACAGTGAGGTTAAGGTTAGGTATAATGTTAATAGTGAGGTTAAGGTTAACAGTGTGGTTTAGGTTAGGTATAAGGTTAATAGTGAGGTTAAGGTTAACAGTGTGGTTTAGGTTAGGTATAAGGTTTAGGTTAGGTATAAGGTTAACAGTGTGGTTAAGGTTAGGTATAAGGTTAGCAGTGTGGTTAAGGTTAGGTATAAGGTTAACAGTGTGGTTTAGGTTAGGTAATAGGTTCACAGTGTGGTTAAGGTTAGGTATAAGGTTAACAGTGTGGTTAAGGTTAGGTATAATGTTAAAAGTGTGGTTAAGGTTAGGTATAAGGTTAACAGTGAGGTTAAGGTTAGGTATAAGGTTAACCGTGAGGTTAAGGTTAGGTATAATGTTAATAGTGAGGTTAAGGTTAACAGTGTGGTTTAGGTTAGGTATAAGGTTAATATTGAGGTTAAGGTTAACAGTGTGGTTTAGGTTAGGTATAAGGTTAAGGTTAAGGTATAAGGTTAAGGTTAGTTATAAGGTTAACAGTGTGGTTTTGGTTAGGTATAAGGTTAACAGTAAGGTTAAGGTTAGGTATAAGGTTAAGGTTAGGTATAAGGTTAACAGTGTGGTTTAGGTTAGGTATAAGGTTAACAGTGTGGTTTCGGTTAGGTATAAGGTTAACAGTGTGGTTTCGGTTAGGTATAAGGTTAACAGTGAGGTTAAGGTTAGGTATAAGGTTAGGTATAAGGTTAACAGTGTGGTTAAGGTTAGGTATAATATTAACAGTGTGGTTTAAGTTAGTTATAAGGTTAACAGTGAGGTTTAGGTGAGGTATAAGGTTAACAGTGAGGTTAAGGTTAGGTATAAGGTTAACAGTGAGGTTAAGGTTAGGTATAATGTTAACAGTGTGGTTAAGGTCAGGTATAAGGTTAACAGTGTGGTTAAGGTTAGGTATAAGGTTAACAGTGAGGTTAAGTCTAGGTATAGGTTAACAGTGAGGTTAAGGTTAGGTATAAGGTTAACAGTGTGGTTAAGGTTAACAGTGAGGTTAAGGTTAGTTATAAGGTTAAGGTTAGGTATAAGGTTAACAGTGAGTTTAAGGTTAGGTATAAGGTTAACAGTGTGGTTAAGGTTAACAGTGAGGTTAGGTTAGGTATAAGGTTAACAGTGAGGTTAGGTTAGGTATAAGGTTAACAGTGAGGTTAAGGTTAGGTATAAGGTTAACAGTGAGGTTTAGGTTAGGTATAAGGTTAACAGTGAGGTTAAGGTTAACAGTGAGGTTCAGGTTTGGTATACGGTTAACAGTGAGGTTACGGTTAGGTATAAGGTTAACAGTGTGGTTAAGGTTAACATTGAGGTTAAGGTTAGGTATAAGGTTAACAGTGAGGTTAAGGTTAGGTATAAGGTTAACAGTGAGGTTTAGGTTAGGTATAAGGTTAACAGTGAGGTTAAGGTTAACAGTGAGGTTAAGGTTAGTTATAAGGTTAACAGTGAGGTTCAGGTTTGGTATACGGTTAACAGTGAGGTTTAGGTTAGGTATAAGGTTAACAGTGTGGTTTAGGTTAGGTATAAGGTTAACAGTGTGGTTTAGGTTAGGTATAATGTTAACAGTGAGGTTTAGGTTAGGTATAAGGATAACAGTGAGGTTAAGGTTAGGTATAAGGTTAACAGTGTGGTTAAGGTTAGGTATAAGGTTAACAGTGTGGTTAAGGTTAGGTATAAGGTTAACAGTGAGGTTAAGGCTAGGTATAAGGTTAACAGTGAGGTTAAGGTTAGGTATAAGGTTAACCGTGAGGTTAAGGTTAGGTATAATGTTAATAGTGAGGTTAAGGTTAACAGTGTGGTTTAGGTTAGGTATAAGGTTAATATTGAGGTTAAGGTTAACAGTGTGGTTTAGGTTAGGTATAAGGTTAAGGTTAGGTATAAGGTTAAGGTTAGTTATAAGGTTAACAGTGTGGTTTTGGTTAGGTATAAGGTTAACAGTAAGGTTAAGGTTAGGTATAAGGTTAAGGTTAGGTATAAGGTTAAGGTTAGTTATAAGGTTAACAGTGTGGTTTAGGTTAGGTATAAGGTTAACAGTGTGGTTTCGGTTAGGTATAAGGTTAACAGTGAGGTTAAGGTTAGGTATAAGGTTAGGTATAAGGTTAACAGTGTGGTTAAGGTTAGGTATAATATTAACAGTGTGGTTTAAGTTAGTTATAAGGTTAACAGTGAGGTTTAGGTTAGGTATAAGGTTAACAGTGAGGTTAAGGTTAGGTATAAGGTTAACAGTGAGGTTAAGGTTAGGTATAATGTTAACAGTGTGGTTAAGGTTAGGTATAAGGTTAACAGTGAGGTTAAGGCTAGGTATAAGGTTAACAGTGAGGTTGGGTTAGGTATAAGGTTAACAGTGTGGTTAAGCTTAACAGTGAGGTTAAGGTTAGTTATAAGGTTAAGGTTAGGTATAAGGTTAACAGTGAGTTTAAGGTTAGGTATAAGGTTAACAGTGTGGTTAAGGTTAACAGTGAGGTTAAGGTTAGGTATAAGGTTAACAGTGAGGTTAAGGTTAGGTATAAGGTTAACAGTGAGGTTAAGGTTAGGTATAAAGGTTAACAGTGAGGTTTAGGTTAGGTATAAGGTTAACAGTGAGGTTAAGGTTAACAGTGAGGTTAAGGTTAGTTATAAGGTTAACAGTGAGGTTCAGGTTTGGTATACGGTTAACAGTGAGGTTACGGTTAGGTATAAGGTTAACAGTGTGGTTAAGGTTAACAGTGAGGTTAAGGTTAGGTATAAGGTTAACAGTGAGGTTAAGGTTAGGTATAAGGTTAACAGTGAGGTTAAGGTTAGGTATAAGGTTAACAGTGAGGTTTAGGTTAGGTATAAGGTTAACAGTGAGGTTAAGGTTAACAGTGTGGTTTAGGTTAGGTATAAGGTTAACAGTGTGGTTTTAGGTTAGGTATAATGTTAACAGTGAGGTTTAGGTTAGGTATAGGATAACAGTGAGGTTAAGGTTAGGTATAAGGTTAACAGTGTGGTTAAGGTTAGCAGTGAGGTTAAGGTTAACAGTGTGGTTAAGGTTAGCAGTGAGGTTAGGTTAGGTATAAGGTTAAGGTTGGGTATAAGGTTAACAGTGTGGTTTAGGTTAGGTATAAGGTTAACAGTGTGGTTAAGGTTAGGTATAAGGTTAGCAGTGTGGTTAAGGTTAGGTATAAGGTTAACAGTGTGGTTTAGGTTAGGTAATAGGTTAACAGTGTGGTTAAGGTTAGGTATAAGGTTAACAGTGTGGTTAAGGTTAGTTATAAGGTTAACAGTGTGGTTAAGGTTAGTTATAAGGTTAACAGTGTGGTTTAGGTTTGGTATAAGGTTAACAGTGAGGTTAAGGTTAGGTATAAGGTTAGGTATAAGGTTAACAGTGTGGTTAAGGTTAGTTATAAGGTTAACAGTGTGG
>NW_026290853.1:0-22500 GCF_023373465.1 Oncorhynchus keta
ACCACAATCCAACATTAGTACAACAGACTGTCACCTTGCCACTCCTCCGTAGTCCAGTCCTTCCTCTCCTCTAAACTTCACCATCAGTCGTTTCTTCAGATCCTGGGTCTCATCTTCATGATCTGACGATAAGACTCCTACACACACACACACACACACACACACACACACACACACACACACACACACACACACACACACACACACACACACACACACACACACACACACACACACACACACACACGATTAAAGAAAATATAACCTGAAGAAAAATCCATCTTGTATTGTGTAGGCATGCCTATAAAAGGAAAGGTGGGTATGTGTGAGTCTCTGTGTGTGTGTGTGTGTGTGTGTGTGTGTGTGTGTGTGTGTGTGTGTGTGTGTGTGTGTGTGTGTGTGTGTGTGTGTGTGTGATATATATATATCTATGTACATAGTCTCTCAAAGATCTCGTCTCGTGAGACCTCTATGCGACAGTGTCCGGCCTGTGGTTGCTGTAGTGACAGCTCGTGTCGGAGCAGCTTCAGTTTGTGGACCAGGTCTCTCTCATAACGCAGTGTGACCTCCCCTTCTCCTCCTCCTCCCCCCCCACCTCCATCTCTCCCGCCTCCCCACCGAGCGGCTGAGACGAATCCTTCACCTGGGAGTGTTGGCTGGAGAAACACAGTGGGTTTGTCCCCTTTCTGATTGTTACATATCTTTGATGCTGAATGTTATCGGATATTCAACCAAAACCTAATATTAGATAAAGGGAACCTGAGTTTACAAATAACAAAAACATCTATTTATTTATTTAATTAACCAAGTTATCTAACACAAAAATTCCTGTTTCAAAAAAGTGTTTCTTCCCCTACACTCAATAACTGGATGAGTTACAATAATGTTCTATAGACAGATGAGTTACAAGAATGTTCTATAGACAGATGAGTTACAAGAATGGAATGGCCTAGTCAAAGTCCAAACCTAATCCCAATGGAGATGTTGAATGGCAAGAATGTTCTCAGATGAGTTACAAAGTCCAAACCTAATCCCAATGGGGATGTTGGAATGGCCTAGTCAAAGTCCAAACCTAATCCCAATGGAGATGTTGAATGGCCTCAAGAATGTTCTATCAAAGTCCAAACCTAATCCCAATGGGGATGTTGGAATGGCCTAGTCAAAGTCCAAACCTAATCCCAATGGGGATGTTGGAATGGCCTAGTCAAAGTCCAAACCTAATCCCAATGGAGATGTTGGAATGGCCTAGTCAAAGTCCAAACCTAATCCCAATGGGGATGTTGGAATGGCCTAGTCAAAGTCCAAACCTAATCCCAATGGAGATGTTGGAATGGCCTAGTCAAAGTCCAAACCTAATCCCAATGGAGATGTTGGAATGGCCTAGTCAAAGTCCAAACCTAATCCCAATGGAGATGTTGGAATGGCCTAGTCAAAGTCCAAACCTAATCCCAATGGAGATGTTGGAATGGCCTAGTCAAAGTCCAAACCTAATCCCAATGGAGATGTTGGAATGGCCTAGTCAAAGTCCAAACCTAATCCCAATGGGGATGTTGGAATGGCCTAGTCAAAGTCCAAACCTAATCCCAATGGGGATGTTGGAATGGCCTAGTCAAAGTCCAAACCTAATCCCAATGGAGATGTTGGAATGGCCTAGTCAAAGTCCAAACCTAATCCCAATGGGGATGTTGGAATGGCCTAGTCAAAGTCCAAACCTAATCCCAATGGGGATGTTGGAATGGCCTAGTCAAAGTCCAAACCTAATCCCAATGGGGATGTTGGAATGGCCTAGTCAAAGTCCAAACCTAATCCCAATGGGGATGTTTGAATGGCCTAGTCAAAGTCCAAACCTAATCCCAATGGGGATGTTGGAATGGCCTAGTCAAAGTCCAAACCTAATCCCAATGGAGATGTTGGAATGGCCTAGTCAAAGTCCAAACCTAATCCCAATGGAGATGTTGGAATGGCCTAGTCAAAACCAAACCTAATCCCAATGGGGATGTTGGAATGGCCTAGTCAAAGTCCAAACCTAATCCCAATGGGGATGTTGGAATGGCCTAGTCAAAGTCCAAACCTAATCCCAATGGGGATGTTGGAATGGCCTAGTCAAAGTCCAAACCTAATCCCAATGGAGATGTTGGAATGGCCTAGTCAAAGTCCAAACCTAATCCCAATGGGGATGTTGGAATGGCCTAGTCAAAGTCCAAACCTAATCCCAATGGAGATGTTGGAATGGCCTAGTCAA
Organism: Oncorhynchus keta; assembly: GCF_023373465.1. NCBI lineage: Eukaryota > Metazoa > Chordata > Actinopteri > Salmoniformes > Salmonidae > Oncorhynchus > Oncorhynchus keta. The sequence continues at coordinate 2,243 of NW_026290853.1, forward strand.
AGTCCAAACCTAATCCCAATGGGGATGTTGGAATGGCCTAGTCAAAGTCCAAACTTAATCCCAATGGAGATGTTGGAATGGCCTAGTCAAAGTCCAAACCTAATCCCAATGGAGATGTTGAATGGCCTAGTCAAAGTCCAAACCTAATCCCAATGGAGATGTTGGAATGGCCTAGTCAAAGTCCAAACCTAATCCCAATGGAGATGTTGGAATGGCCTAGTCAAAGTCCAAACCTAATCCCAATGGGGATGTTGGAATGGCCTAGTCAAAGTCCAAACCTAATCCCAATGGAGATGTTGGAATGGCCTAGTCAAAGTCCAAACCTAATCCCAATGGGGATGTTGGAATGGCCTAGTCAAAGTCCAAACCTAATCCCAACAGAGATGTTGGAATGGCCTAGTCAAAGTCCAAACCTAATCCCAATGGGGATGTTGGAATGGCCTAGTCAAAGTCCAAACCTAATCCCAATGGGGATGTTGGAATGGCCTAGTCAAAGTCCAAACCTAATCCCAATGGAGATGTTGGAATGGCCTAGTCAAAGTCCAAACCTAATCCCAATGGAGATGTAGGAATGGCCTAGTCAAAGTCCAAACCTAATCCCAATGGAGATGTTGGAATGGCCTAGTCAAAGTCCAAACCTAATCCCAATGGGGATGCTGGAATGGCCTAGTCAAAGTCCAAACCTAATCCCAATGGAGATGTTGGAATGGCCTAGTCAAAGTCCAAACCTAATCCCAATGGGGATGTTGGAATGGCCTCGTCAAAGTCCAAACCTAATCCCAATGGAGATGTTGGAATGGCCTAGTCAAAGTCCAAACCTAATCCCAATGGGGATGTTGGAATGGCCTAGTCAAAGTCCAAACCTAATCCCAATGGAGATGTTGGAATGGCCTAGTCAAAGTCCAAACCTAATCCCAATGGAGATGTTGGAATGGCCTAGTCAAAGTCCAAACCTAATCCCAATGGGGATGTTGTGGGGAGGATCTGGGCCAAAATTCCTCCACAGGAAGACGTGAGGGACAACTACAGGAAGTGTTTGGTTGAGTCATTGCAGTTAAAGGTGGACTGATCAACAACTACAGGAAGTGTTTGGTTGGAGTCATTGCAGTTAAAGGTGGGCAGGAAGCTAAAGGGGGACTGATCAACAACTACAGGAAGTGTTTGACTGATCAACTACAGGAAGTGTTTGGTTGGAGTCGTGGCAGCTAAAGACTGATCAACAACTACAGGACTGATCAACAACTACAGGAAGTGTTTGGTTGGAGTCATTGCAGTTAAAGGTGGACTGATCAACTACAGGAAGTGTTTTTGGAGTCATTGGCAGCTGGAGTACAGGAAGTGTTTGGTTGGAGTCAGCTAAAGGGGGACTGATCAATTACAGGAAGTGTTTGGTTGGAGTCGTGGCAGCTAAAGGGGGACTGATCAACAACTACAGGAAGGAAGTGATTTACAGGAAGTGTTTTGGAGTCGTTGCAGCTAAAGGGGGACTGATCAACAACTACAGGAAGTGTTTGGTTGGAGTCGTGGCAGCTAAAGGGGGACTGATCAACAACTACAGGAAGTGTTTGGTTGGAGTCGTTGCAGCTAAAGGTGGCATAAACAGTTATTGAGTGTAAGGGGGCGATACCTTTTCACACGGGGCATTGGGTGTTGCATAACCAAATTAAATAACTGTGTGTGTGTGTGTGTACAAGTGTACCTGATGATGGTGTAGCCGGGGTCAGTGAACTGCGTTGTTCGGTTGTTGTGATCCACAAAGTAGATCCGTCCCGACACCGTGCTCCTCACCTCCCAGCCGGCTGGCAGCGGACCCAACTCCTCACAGCTCACACTGGCCAGGTCCCTGACCAATCACAACACACCTTACTATCAGGTCCATGGACCAATCACAACACACCTTACTATCAGGTCCATGGACCAATCACAACACACCTTACTATCAGGTCCCTGGACCAATCACAACACACCTTACTATCAGGTCCATGGACCAACTACAACACACCTTACTATCAGGTCCCTGGGCCAATCACAACACACCTTACTATCAGGTGCCTGGACCAATCACAATACACCTTTCTGAGCCCTGGACCAATCACAACACACCTTACTGAGCTCTACACCAATCACAACACACCTTACTATCAGGTCCTGGACCAACACAACACACCTTACTATCAGGTGCATGGAACAATCACAATGCACCTTTCTGAGCTCTTCACCAATCACAACACACCTTACTGAGCTCTACACCAATCACAACACACCTTACTATCAGGTCCTGGACCAATCACAACACACCTTTCTGAGCTCTACACTAATCAAAACACACCTTACTGACCTCTACACCAATCATATCACACCTTACTATCAGGTCCCTGGACCAATCACAACACACCTTACTGAGCTCTAAGCCTTCCAACTGGATGCGTTCCAATTCAGGTAAGGTGTTAAGGGATGAGGTAGTGGGGGAGGTAGGACAGATGGAGAGGTAGGGGAGTGTTAGAATAGAGGGGTAGGATAGGAAGGGTAGAGGGTAGGATAGTAAGGGTAGAGGGTAGGATAGTAAGGGTAGAGGGTAGGATAGTAAGGGTAGAGGGTAGGATAGTAAGGGTAGAGGGTAGGATAGGAAGGGTAGAGGGTAGTATAGTAAGGGTAGAGGGTAGGATAGTAAGGGTAGAGGGTTGATAGTAAGGGTAGAGGGTAGGATAGTAAGGGTAGAGGGTAGGATAGTAAGGGAGAGGGTAGTATAGTAAGGGTAGAGGGTAGGACAGTAAGGGTAGAGGGTTGGATAGTAAGGGAGAGGGTAGGATAGTAAGGGTAGAGGGTAGTATAGTAAGGGTAGAGGGTAGGACAGTAGGACAGTAAGGGTAGAGGGTTGGATAGTAAGGGAGAGGGTAGTATAGTAAGGGTAGAGGGTAGGATAGTGAGGGTAGAGGGTATTGATAGTAAGGGTAAAGGGTAGTATAGTAAGGGTAGAGGGTTGTATAGTAAGGGTAGAGGGTAGTATAGTAAGGGTAGAGCGTAGGATAGTAAGGGCAGAGGGTAGAGGGTAGGATAGTAAGGGAGAGGGTAGAATAGTAAGGGAGAGGGTAGAATAGTAAGGGAGAGGGTAGAATAGTAAGGGTAGAGGGTAGGAGAGTAAGGGTAGAGGGTAGGATAGTAAGGGAGAGGGTAGGATAGTAAGGGTAGAGGGTAGTATAGTAAGGGTAGAGGGTTGATAGTAAGGGTAGAGGGTAGTATAGTAAGGGTAGAGGGTAGGATGGTGAGGGTAGAGGGTTGTATAGTAAGGGTAGAAGGTAGGATAGGAAGGGTAGAGGGTAGGATAGTGAGGGTAGAGGGTAGGATGGTGAGGGTAGAGGGTTGTATAGTAAGGGTAGAGGGTAGGATAGTGAGGGTAGAGGGTAGGATAGTGAGGGTAGAGGGTAGGATGGTGAGGGTAGAGGGTTGTATAGTAAGGGTAGAGGGTAGGATAGTGAGGGTAGAGGGTAGGATGGTGAGGGTAGAGGGTAGGATAGTAAGGGTAGAGGGTTGTATAGTAAGGGTAGAGGGTAGGATAGTAAGGGTAGAGGGTAGGATAGTAAGGGTAGAGGGTAGGATAGTAAGGGAGAGGGTAGGATAGTAAGGGTAGAGGGTAGGATAGTGAGGGTAGAGGGTAGTAGGTAGACGGCTGGCTGTATGGTGGGCGTGTATTACCTGGGTATGCGTGGGTCATGCCAGGTGCTGACTCCCGTCTGTGTGTGAAGAAAATACACCTGTCCCTGCACCGTGGTGCGCTGCTCTGTAACACACACACATTACACAGAAAGGTCACACACACACACACACACACACACACACACACACACACACACACACACACACACACACACACACACACACACACACACACACACACACACACACACACACACACACACACACACACACACACACACTAGGTATAATAGTATCAGGAACACATGTGGTTTTTAACATGATAAGTGCTGTGTGAGGGCTCTAATGCTGCAGCTGCTGAGATGGGAGCAGAGCGACAGCGATAACTCAGCTACAGCCAAGACCTGTAAACAGCCAAGACCAGCTAACCTGTAAACAGCCAAGACCAGCTAACCTGTAAACAGCCAAGACCTGTAAACAGCCAAGACCTGTAAACAGCCAAGACCAGCTGACCTGTAAACAGCCAAGACCAGCTAACCTGTAAACAGCCAAGACCTGTAAACAGCCAAGACCTGTAAACAGCCAAGACCAGCTAACCTGTAAACAGCCAAGACCTGTAAACAGCCAAGACCTGTAAACAGCCAAGACCAGCTAACCTGTAAACAGCCAAGACCTGTAAACAGCCAAGACCTGTAAACAGCCAAGACCAGCTAACCTGCAGCAGCCAAGACCAGCTAACCTGTAAACAGCCAAGACCAGCTAACCTGTAGCAGCCAAGACCAGCTAACCTGTAGCAGCCAAGACCAGCTAACCTGTAAACAGCCAAGACCAGCTAACCTGTAAACAGCCAAGACCAGCTAACCTGTAAACAGCCAAGACCAGCTAACCTGTAAACAGCCAAGACCAGCTAACCTGTAAACAGCCAAGACCAGCTAACCTGTAAACAGCCAAGACCAGCTAACCTGTAAACAGCCAAGACCAGCTAACCTGTAAACAGCCAAGACCAGCTAACCTGTAGCAGCCAAGACCAGCTAACCTGTAAACAGCCAAGACCAGCTAACCTGTAAACAGCCAAGACCAGCTAACCTGTAGCAGCCAAGACCAGCTAACCTGTAAACAGCCAATAACACACACCTGGTCAATAACACACACCTGGTCAATAACACACACCTGGTCAATAACACACACCTGGCCCTGGTCAATAACACACACCTGGTCAATAACACACACCTGGTCAATAACACACACCTGGTCAATAACACACACCTGGTCTATAACACACACCTGGTCAATAACACACACCTGGCCCTGGTCAATAAACACACACCTGGTCAATAACACACACCTGGCCCTGGTCAATAACACACACCTGGTCAATAACACACACCTGGTCAATAACACACACCTGGTCAATAACACACACCTGGTCAATAACACACACCTGGTCAATAACACACACCTGGCCCTGGTCAATAAACACACACCTGGTTAATAACATACACCTGGTCAATAACACACACCTGGTCAATAACACACACCTGATCAATAACACACACCTGGTCAATAACACACACCTGGTCTATAACACACACCTGGTCTATAACACACACCTGGTCAATAACACACACCTGGTCAATAACACACACCTGGTCAATAACACACACCTGGTCAATAACAGACACCTGGTCAATAACACACACCTGGTCAATAACACACACCTGGTCAATAACACACACCTGGTCAATAACACACACCTGGTCAATAACACACACCTGGTCAATAACACACACCTGGCCCTGGTCAATAACACACACCTGGTCAATAACACACACCTGGTCAATAACACACACCTGGTCAATAACACACACCTGGTCAATAACACACACCTGGTCAATAACACACACCTGGTCAATAACACACACCTGGTCAATAACACACACCTGGTCAATAACACACACCTGGTCAATAACATACACCTGGTCAATAACACACACCTGGTCAATAACACACACCTGGTCTATAACACACACCTGGTCAATAACACACACCTGGTCTATAACACACACCTGGTCAATAACACACACCTGGTCAATAACACACACCTGGCCCTGGTCAATAATAATAATAATAATAATAATAATAATATATGCCATTTAGCGGACGCTTTTATCCAAAGCGACTTACAGTCATGTGTGCATACATTCTACGTATGGGTGGTCCCGGGAATCGAACCCACTACCCTGGCGTTACAAGCGCCATGCTCTACCAACTGAGCTACAGAAGGACCACTGGTCAATAACACACACCTGGTCAATAACACACACCTGGTCAATAACACACACCTGGTCAATAACACACACCTGGTCAATAACACACACCTGGTCTATAACACACACCTGGTCAATAACACACACCTGGTCAATAACATACACCTGGTCAATAACACACACCTGGCCCTGGTCAATAACATACACCTGGTCAATAACACACACCTGGTCAATAACACACACCTGGTCAATAACACACACCTGGCCCTGGTCAATAACATACACCTGGTCAATAACACACACCTGGTCAATAACATACACCTGGTCAATAACACACACCTGGCCCTGGTCAATAACATACACCTGGTCAATAACACACACCTGGTCAATAACACACACCTGGTCAATAACACACACCTGGCCCTGGTCAATAACACACACCTGGCCCTGGTCAATAACACACACCTGGTCAATAACACACACCTGGTCAATAACACACACCTGGTCAATAACACACACCTGGCCCTGGTCAATAAACACACCTGGTCAATAACACACACCTGGTCTATAACACACACCTGGTCAATAACACACACCTGGTCTATAACACACACCTGGTCAATAACACACACCTGGCCCTGGTCAATAAACACACACCTGGTCAATAACACACACCTGGCCCTGGTCAATAACACACACCTGGTCAATAACACACACCTGGTCAATAACACACACCTGGTCAATAACACACACCTGGTCAAAAACACACACCTGGTCAATAACACACACCTGGCCCTGGTCAATAAACACACACCTGGTCAATAACATACACCTGGTCAATAACACACACCTGGTCAATAACACACACCTGATCAATAACACACACCTGGTCAATAACACACACCTGGTCTATAACACACACCTGGTCTATAACACACACCTGGTCAATAACACACACCTGGTCAATAACACACACCTGGTCAATAACACACACCTGGTCAATAACATACACCTGGTCAATAAACACACCTGGTCAATAACACACACCTGGTCTATAACACACACCTGGTCAATAACACACACCTGGTCAATAACACACACCTGGTCAATAACACACACCTGGCCCTGGTCAATAACACACACCTGGTCAATAACACACACCTGGTCAATAACACACACCTGGTCAATAACACACACCTGGTCTATAACACACACCTGGTCAATAACACACACCTGGTCAATAACACACACCTGGTCAATAACACACACCTGGTCAATAACACACACCTGGTCAATAACATACACCTGGTCAATAACACACACCTGGTCAATAACACACACCTGGTCTATAACACACACCTGGTCAATAACACACACCTGGTCTATAACACACACCTGGTCAATAACACACACCTGGTCAATAACACACACCTGGCCCTGGTCAATAATAATAATAATAATAATAATAATAATATATGCCATTTAGCGGACGCTTTTATCCAAAGCGACTTACAGTCATGTGTGCATACATTCTACGTATGGGTGGTCCCGGGAATCGAACCCACTACCCTGGCGTTACAAGCGCCATGCTCTACCAACTGAGCTACAGAAGGACCACTGGTCAATAACACACACCTGGTCAATAACACACACCTGGTCAATAACACACACCTGGTCAATAACACACACCTGGTCAATAACACACACCTGGTCTATAACACACACCTGGTCAATAACACACACCTGGTCAATAACATACACCTGGTCAATAACACACACCTGGCCCTGGTCAATAACATACACCTGGTCAATAACACACACCTGGTCAATAACACACACCTGGTCAATAACACGGCCCTGGTCAATAACATACACCTGGTCAATAACACACACCTGGTCAATAACATACACCTGGTCAATAACACACACCTGGCCCTGGTCAATAACATACACCTGGTCAATAACACACACCTGGTCAATAACACACACCTGGTCAATAACACACACCTGGCCCTGGTCAATAACACACACCTGGCCCTGGTCAATAACACACACCTGGTCAATAACACACACCTGGTCAATAACACACACCTGGTCACGTGCTTCTACACCTGCATTGTTTGCTGTTTGGGGTTTTAGGCTGGGTTTCTGTACAGCACTTTGAGATATCAGCTGATGTACGAAGGGCTATATAAATACATTTGATTTGATTTGATTTGGTCAATAACACACACCTGGTCAATAACACACACCTGGTCAATAACATACACCTGGTCAATAACACACACCTGGTCAATAACACACACCTGGTCAATAACACACACCTGGCCCTGATCAATAAACACACACCTGGTCAATAACATACACCTGGTCAATAACACACACCTGGTCAATAACACACACCTGGTCTATAACACACACCTGGTCAATAACACACACCTGGTCAATAACATACACCTGGTCAATAACATACACCTGGTCAATAACATACACCTGGTCAATAACACACACCTGGTCAATAACACACACCTGGTCAATAACACACACCTGGTCAATAACACACACCTGGTCAATAACATACACCTGGTCAATAACATACACCTGGTCAATAACATACACCTGGTCAATAACACACACCTGGTCAATAACACACACCTGGTCAATAACATACACCTGGTCAATAACACACACCTGGTCTATAACACACACCTGGTCAATAACACACACCTGGCCAATAACACACACCTGGTCAATAACACACACCTGGTCAATAACACACACCTGGTCAATAACATACACCTGGTCAATAACACACACCTGGTCTATAACACACACCTGGTCAATAACACACACCTGGCCAATAACACACACCTGGTCAATAACACACACCTGGTCAATAACACACACCTGGTCAATAACACACACCTGGCCCTGGTCAATAAACACACACCTGGTCAATAACACACACCTGGTCACGTGCTTTTACACCTGCATTGTTTGCTGTTTGGGGTTTTAGGCTGGGTTTCTGTACAGCACTTTGAGATATCAGCTGATGTACGAAGGGCTATATAAATACATTTGATTTGATTTGATTTGGTCAATAACACACACCTGGTCAATAACACACACCTGGTCAATAACATACACCTGGTCAATAACACACACCTGGTCAATAACACACACCTGGTCAATAACACACACCTGGCCCTGATCAATAAACACACACCTGGTCAATAACACACACCTGGTCAATAACACACACCTGGCCCTGATCAATAAACACACACCTGGTCAATAACACACACCTGGCCCTGATCAATAAACACACACCTGGTCAATAACACACACCTGGCCCTGATCAATAAACACACACCTGGTCAATAACACACACCTGGTCAATAACACACACCTGGCCCTGATCAATAAACACACACCTGGTCAATAACACACACCTGGTCAATAACACACACCTGGTCAATAACATACACCTGGTCAATAACACACACCTGGTCAATAACACACACCTGGTCAATAACACACACCTGGTCAATAACACACACCTGGCCCTGATCAATAAACACACACCTGGTCAATACACACACCTGGTCAATAACACACACCTGGTCAATAACACACACCTGGTCAATAACACACACCTGGTCAATAACACACACCTGGCCCTGATCAATAACACACACCTGGTCAATAACACACACCTGGTCAATAACACACACCTGGTCAATAACACACACCTGGTCAATAACACACACCTGGCCCTGATCAATAAACACACACCTGGTCAATAACACACACCTGGCCCTGATCAATAAACACACACCTGGTCAATAACACACACCTGGTCAATAACACACACCTGGCCCTGATCAATAAACACACACCTGGTCAATAACACACACCTGGTCAATAACACACACCTGGTCAATAACACACACCTGGTCAATAACACACACCTGGCCCTGTACCATTTGTCAATAACACAAACTCTCTCCGTCTCTCTCACCGTATCCCTCAGGCAGATCAGGTGATTGGTTGCCATGCGGTCGGTTCTGAGGGGTGTGGGTGTGTCTTTGGGAATCCTGGCCTCTGATTCGCTGAGCCTGGAGCCGGTTCTCCTGGTTGGGTGAATCCGGTGGACAGGTCCCGCCCCCAGCGGCGCCCGTGGGGTCTGAGTACGGCAGCGGCTCCTCACTGAAACAGCTCTCAAACACAGGCCTACACACACACACACACACACACACACACACACACACACACACACACACACACACACACACACACACACACACACACACACACACACACACACACACACACACAGTGAGACAGCCCTCCAACACACACAGTGAGAGAGCCCTCCAAACACACACACACACACACACACACACACACACACACACACACACACACACACACACACACACACACACACACACACACACACACACACACACACACACACACACAGTGAGAGAGCCCTCCAACACACACAGTGAGAGAGCCCTCCAACACACACAGTGAGAGAGCCCTCCAACACACACAGTGAGAGAGCCCTCCAACACACACAGTGAGAGAGCCCTCCAACACACACAGTGAGAGAGCCCTCCAACACACACAGTGAGAGAGCCCTCCAACACACACAGTGAGAGAGCCCTCCAACACACACAGTGAGAGAGCCCTCCAACACACACAGTGAGAGAGCCCTCCAACACACACAGTGAGACAGCCCTCCAACACACACAGTGAGAGAGCCCTCCAACACACACAGTGAGAGAGCCCTCCAACACACACAGTGAGAGAGCCCTCCAACACACACAGTGAGAGAGCCCTCCAACACACACAGTGAGAGAGCCCTCCAACACACACAGTGAGAGAGCCCTCCAACACACACAACCACAGAAGGATCCTCACCCCTCATTCTCTAACAGTCCTCTGCAGTCGACCACGGGTCCTCCGCTGCCCAAACCATCTCTGGTCTGGAGGCTCACTGGAAAACACAGTTAACACACATTACACACACAGTCTAGTACAGCTAACCTTGTGGGGACACACAATTCAGCCCCAATCAAAATCCTATTTCCCTAACCCGTACTCTTACCCTAACCAGTACTCTTACCCTAACCTTCACATAAACCCTAACCCGTACTCTTACCCTAACCTTCACATAAACCCTAACCCGTACTCTTACCCTAACCTTAACATAAACCCTAACCCGTACTCTTACCCTAACCTTAACATAAACCCTAACCCGTACTCTTACCCTAACCTTCACATAAACCCTAACCCGTACTCTTACCCTAACCTTCACATAAACCCTAACCCGTACTCTTACCCTAACCTTCACATAAACCCTAACCTGTACTCTTACCCTAACCTTCACATAAACCCTAACCCGTACTCTTACCCTAACCCGTACCCTAACCTTAACATAAACCCTAACCCGTACTCTTACCCTAACCCGTACTTTAACCCTAACCCTTAACCTGTCTTGGTCAGGGGGCGGTATTTTCACCTCCAGATGAAAAGCGTGCCCAAATTAAACTGCCTGCTACTCAGGCCCATAAGCTAGGATATGCATATAATTAGTAGATTTGGATAGAAAACACTCTAAAGTTTCCAAAATGGTGAAAATATAAGTAAGTGTAAGTATAACATAACTCATATGGCGAAAACCCGAGGAGAATCCAACCAGGAATTACGATTATTTTGAAAGGCTGTTTTTCCATTGAAAACCTATCCACTATACAGAGACTTAGGACCCAGTTCACGAGCGCTATGGCTTCTTCAACATGTAACCAGTCTTTAGGCATTGTTTCAGGCTTTTACTCTGAAACATGAGGGAGATACACCGCTTTCAATGAGAGGACGGTGGAAATGTCCAGACATGAACCAAGCACGTGATCAGGAGTGCGCATTTCTTGTTGACCTTTTCCATTGACAAAGCTTTTGTCCAGTTGAAATATTATTGATTATTTATGACAAAAACAACCTGAGGATTGATTTTAAACATCATTTGACATGTTTCTACTATCTTTTATTGTACTTTTTGACTTTTCGTCTTGGTTTTGAGAGCGCGCATTGTGCCTTTGGCTTTCTGAACTAAACGCACCAACGAAACGGAATTTGGACATAAAGATGAACTTTATCGATCAAAACGAACATTTATTGACTAACATGGAGACCTACGAGTGCCACCAGACGAAGATCATCAAGTAAGTGAGGTAAGTAAGTGATTATTTTTTATGCTTTTTCTTGACTTTGGTGAAAATGGCTGAATGGGTTTCTGTGGCTAGGCGCTGACCTAACATAATCGCAAAGTGTGCTTTCGCCGTAAAGCCTTTTTGAAATCTGACACAGCGGTTGCATTAAGGAGAAGTTTATCTGTATTCTTATGTTTAACACTTGTATCGTTTATCAATGTTTATGATGAGTATTTCTGTCATTTGATGTGGCTCTCTGCACTTTCACCAGATGTTTGTTTGAGACAATGCATTTCTGAACATAACACACCCATTTCAAATGAGGTTTTTGGACATAAAGATTAACTTTATCGAACAAAACACACATTTATTGTGTAACATGAAGTCCTGTGAGTGCCATCTGATGAAGATCAAAGGTTAGTGATGAATTTAATTGCTATTTCTGACTTTTTAAATGCAAATGGCGTGTTAAAACAGTTTTGATGGCCATGCTTAAAAAAAAGAGCTACTATTTTTATTTTCCAAATGGTAATTGATGAGCGCCTCCCATTCACTATTCAAGTGTACAGGCAACGGTAGGCAGGCTATTATGGAAACGTGGAGGCAATTATTTTATAAAGTCTTCCTAATAGGCCATTGAAACCAGCATTTCTCTCCTGTTTCATTGTTTTTCATATCAACTTTCTTTCACTGTCCAGAAGCCAATGGCACAATCCTAGTCACTTCTCGTTTCAGTTCGCTGCAGCTAGCGACTGGAACGAGCTGCAACAAACACTCAAACCGAATAGTTTTATCTCCATCTCTTCATTCAAAGACTCAATCATGGACACTCTTACTGGCAGTTGAGGCTGCTTAGCGTGATGTATTGTTGTGATGTATTGTTGTCTCAACCTTGTTGACCTTTGTGCTGTTGTCTGTGCCCAATAATGTTTGTACTTGGGATGCACGATATATCGGTAAACATATCGGAATCGGTCGATATGAGCTAAAAATGGCAACATCGGTATCGACCCGAAGTCTAGTTTAAAGCCGATGTCAAAGCTGACGTGCACCTATATAACGTAGGTAGATGACGTGCATACCTATATAACGTAGGTAGATGACGTGCATACCTATATAACGTAGGTAGATGACGTGCATACCTATATAACGTCGGTAGATGACGTGCATACCTATATAACGTAGGTAGATGATGTGCATACCTATATAACGTAGGTAGATGACGTGCATACCTATATAACGTAGGTAGATGACGTGCATACCTATATAACGTAGGTAGATGACGTGCATACCTATATAACGTAGGTAGATGACGTGCATACCTATATAACGTAGGTAGATGACGTGCATACCTATATAACGTAGGTAGATGACGTGCATACCTATATAACGTAGGTAGATGACGTGCATACCTATATAACGTAGGTAGATGACGTGCATACCTATATAACGTAGGTAGATGACGTGCATACCTATATAACGTAGGTAGATGACGTGCATACCTATATAACGTAGGTAGATGACGTGCATACCTATATAACGTAGGTAGATGACGTGCATACCTATATAACGTAGGTAGATGACGTGCATACCTATATAACGTAGGTAGATGACGTGCATACCTATATAACGTAGGTAGATGACGTGCATACCTATATAACGTAGGTAGATGACGTGCATACCTATATAACGTAGGTAGATGACGTGCATACCTATATAACGTAGGTAGATGACGTGCATACCTATATAACGTAGGTAGATGACGTGCATACCTATATAACGTAGGTAGATGACGTGCATACCTATATAACGTAGGTAGATGACGTGCATACCTATATAACGTAGGTAGATGATGTGCATACCCATATAACGTAGGTAGATGACGTGCATACCTATATAACGTAGATAGATGACGTGCATACCTATATAACGTAGATAGATGACGTGCATACCTATATAACGTAGGTAGATGACGTGCATACCTATATAACGTAGGTAGATGATGTGCATACCATATAACGTAGGTAGATGACGTGCATACCTATATAACGTAGGTAGATGACGTGCATACCTATATAACGTAGGTAGATGACGTGCATACCTATATAACGTAGGTAGATGACGTGCATACCTATATAACGAGGTAGATGACGTGCATACCTATATAACGTAGGTAGATGACGTGCATACCTATATAACGTAGGTAGATGACGTGCATACCTATATAACGTAGGTAGATGACGTGCATACCTATATAACGTAGGTAGATGACGTGCATACCTATATAACGCAGGTAGATGACGTGCATACCTATATAACGTAGGTAGATGACGTGCATACCTATGTAACGAGGTAGATGACGTGCATACCTATATAACGTAGGTAGATGACGTGCATACCTATATAACGTAGGTAGATGACGTGCATACCTATATAACGTAGGTAGATGACGTGCATACCTATATAACGTAGGTAGATGACGTGCATACCTATATAACGTGGGTACACAGCGTAATGATGCCATGTAAAATGTTGCTCTACACGTGCAACACAGCGTTCCTAACCTGGCCCACAATGTCTGCTGTGTGGATCGAGCAGTCGACAAGTCAAACAGTCATTTGAAAGAGTAAGAACATTTCAGGTTTCTGTGCAGCACTTTGAGATATCAGCTGATGTAAGAAGGGCTTTATAAATTAGATTTGATTTTCAGCGAGACAACTCAAAAGGTGAAATCCATAACACCAAGTTAATGGGATTCATTGACAATCATCCGTTCTCTGTCGTGGATGATGTTGACAAACAACCATTCTCTGTCGTGGATGATGTTGACAATCAACCGTTCTCTGTCGTGGATGATGTTGACAATCAACCGTTCTCTGTCGTGGATGATGTTGACAATCAACCGTTCTCTGTCGTGGATGATGTTGACAATCAACCGTTCTCTGTCGTGGATGATGTTGACAATCAACCGTTCTCTGTCGTGGATGATGTTGACAATCAACCGTTCTCTGTCGTGGATGATGTTGACAATCAACCGTTCTCTGTCGTGGATGATGTTGACAATCAACCGTTCTCTGTCGTGGATGATGTTGACAATCAACCGTTCTCTGTCGTGGATGATGTTGACAATCAACCGTTCTCTGTCGTGGATGATGTTGACAATCAACCGTTCTCTGTCGTGGAGGATGTTGACAATCATCCGTTTCTCTGTCGTGGATGATGTTGACAATCAACCGTTCTCTGTCGTGGATGATGTTGACAATCAACCGTTCTCTGTCGTGGATGATGTTGACAATCAACCATTCTCTGTCGTGGATGATGTTGACAATCAACCATTCTCTGTCGTGGATGATGTTGACAATCAACCGTTCTCTGTCGTGGATGATGTTGACAATCAACCGTTCTCTGTCGTGGATGATGTTGACTTTGGCGACTGATCGAGCACCGATTCTGGGTTGTGCATCAGTGGTGCATCATGTTCTCGTGTACAGTCGTGGCCAAAAGTTTTGAGAATGACACAAATATTAATTTCCACAAAGTTTGCTGCTTCAGTGTCTTTAGATATTTTTGTCAGATGTTACTATGGATACTGAAGTATAATTACAAGCATTTCATAAGTGTCAAAGGCTTTTATTGACAATTACATGAAGTTGATGCAAAGAGTCAATATTTGCAGTGTTGACCCTTCTTTTTCAAGCCCTCTGCAATCCGCCCTGACATTTTGTCAATTAACTTCTGTGCCACATCCTGACTGATGGCAGCCCATTCTTGCATAATCAGAGCTTGGAGTTTCTCAGCATTAGTGGGGTTTAGTTTGTCCACCCGCCTCTTGAGGATTGACCACAAGTTCTCAATGGGATTAAGGTCTGGGGCGTTTCCTGGCCATGGGCCCAAAATATGGATGTTTTGTTCCCCGAGCTACTTAGTTATCACTTCTGCCTTATGGCAAGGTGCTCCATCATGCTGGAAAAGACATTGTTCGTCACCAAACTGTTCCTGGATGGTTGGGAGAAGTTGCTCTTAGAGGATGTGTTGGTACCATTCTTTATTCATGGCTGTGTTCTTAGGCATATTGTGAGTGAGCCCACTCCCTCGGCTGAGCAGCAACCCCACACATGAATGGTCTCAGGATACTTTACTGTTGGCATGACACAGGACTGATGGTAGCGATCACCTTGTCTTCTCCGGACAAGTCTTTTTCCGGATGCCCCAAAAAAATCGGAAAGGGGATTCATCAGAGAAAATGACTTTACCCCAGTCCTCAGCAGTCCTCAGCAGTCCTCAGCAGTCCTCAGCAGTCCAATCCCTGTACCTTTTGCAGAATATCAGTCCCTGATGTTTTTCCTGGAGAGAAGTGGCTTCTTTGCTACCCTTCTTGACACCAGGCCATCCCCCAAAAGTCTTCGCCTCACTGTGCATGCAGATGCACTCACACCTGCGTGCTGCCATTCCTGAGCAGACTCTGTACTGGTGGTGCCCCGATCTCTGAATCATCTTTAGGAGACGGTCCTGGCGCTTGCTGGACTTTCTTGGGCGCCCTGAAGCCAACAACATAACATTCTGAAGTATATGCAAATTGCCATCATACAAACTGAGGCAGCAGACTGTGAAAATTAATATTTGTGTCATTCTCAAAACCTTTGGCCACGATTCTTGTTGGGGATTAATCAGAATTAGTTAGGTAACATAGATAAGATGTTTAATTTTAATGATATGCTTGTGAGTTACTTGTCATTTAGAATGTATCTTGTTGTACTATAGTGTTGGCCATTTTCAGTTATCTGTCAGGGTTCAGTTACTTGGGCCGCAGAGAGGGGAGAGGTCAAGCTTGTCTTCATATTAGTTAGTTATCGACGTATATTTTAAACCATGTGAAGGGATGATTGATGGGGAACCAATTATCACTTGGCTCCACTGTGTCTGTGTGCCAGTCACTCTCTACTTTTCTCATTGGTAGCAACACAACATTTTTTATTTTATTTTACCTTTATTTTACTAGGCAAATCAGTTAAGAACACATTCTTATTTTCAATGATAGCCTGTTGCATAATCAGAGCTTGGAGTTTCTCAGCATCTGCCTCTTGAGGATTGACCAACGTTCTCTGGGGCGTTTCCTGGCCATGGGCCCAAAATATGGATGTTTTGTTCCCCGAGCTACTTAGTTATCGACAGATTTGTACCTTGTCAGCTCGGGGGTTTGAACTCGCAACCTTCCGGTTACTAGTCCACCGCTCTAACCACTAGGCTACGCTGCCGCCCCACCAATACAACCAGCCTGAAAACAATGACCAGTAGAAACTGCAGTCATTTTCATTATTATTAGCAATGATTTAGGAATCCTTGTGAGTAAGTATTAGCTGGGTAGCCACTTGTTGTTCGCATATTGAAATTGTCCTTAACCCTGTTGCCCAAAGCTAACGTTATAAACAGCCAGCTACTTAACCCTGTTGCCCAAAGCTAAAGTTATAAACAGCCAGCTACTTAACCCTGTTGCCCAAAGCTAACGTTATAAACAGCCAGCTACTTAACCCTGTTGCCCAAAGCTAACGTTATAAGCAGCCAGCTACTTAACCCTGTTGTCCTAAGCTAAAGTTATAAACAGCCAGCTACTTAACCCTGTTGCCCAAAGCTAACGTTATAAACAGCCAGCTACTTAACCCTGTTGCCCAAAGCTAAAGTTATAAACAGCCAGCTACTTAACCCTGTTGCCCAAAGCTAACGTTATAAACAGCCAGCTACTTAACCCTGTTGCCCAAAGCTAACGTTATAAGCAGCCAGCTACTTAACCCTGTTGTCCTAAGCTAAAGTTTATAAACAGCCAGCTACTTAACCCTGTTGCCCAAAGCTAACGTTATAAACAGCCAGCTACTTAACCCTGTTGCCCAAAGCTAACGTTATAAGCAGCCAGCTACTTAACCCTGTTGCCCAAAGCTAACGTTATAAACAGCCAGCTACTTAACCCTGTTGCCCAAAGCTAACGTTATAAGCAGCCAGCTACTTAACCCTGTTGCCCAAAGCTAACGTTATAAACAGCCAGCTACTTAACCCTGTTGCCCAAAGCTAAAGTTATAAACAGCCAGCTACTTAACCCTGTTGCCCAAAGCTAACGTTATAAGCAGCCAGCTACTTAACCCTGTTGCCCAAAGCTAACGTTATAAGCAGCCAGCTACTTAACCCTGTTGTCCTAAGTTAAAGTTATAAACAGCCAGCTACTTAACCCTGTTGCCCAAAGCTAAAGTTATAAACAGCCAGCTACTTAACCCTGTTGCCCAAAGCTAACGTTATAAACAGCCAGCTACTTAACCCTGTTGCCCAAAGCTAACGTTATAAGCAGCCAGCTACTTAACCCTGTTGCCCAAAGCTAACGTTATAAGCAGCCAGCTACTTAACCCTGTTGTCCTAAGCTAAAGTTATAAACAGCCAGCTACTTAACCCTGTTGCCCAAAGCTAACGTTATAAACAGCCAGCTACTTAACCCTGTTGCCCAAAGCTAACGTTATAAGCAGCCAGCTACTTAACCCTGTTGCCCAAAGCTAACGTTATAAACAGCCAGCTACTTAACCCTGTTGCCCAAAGCTAAAGTTATAAACAGCCAGCTACTTAACCCTGTTGCCCAAAGCTAACGTTATAAGCAGCCAGCTACTTAACCCTGTTGCCCAAAGCTAACGTTATAAGCAGCCAGCTACTTAACCCTGTTGTCCAAAGCTAAAGTTATAAACAACCAGCTACTTAACCCTGTTGCCCAAAGCTAACGTTATAAGCAGCCAGCTACTTAACCCTGTTGCCCAAAGCTAACGTTATAAGCAGCCAGCTACTTAACCCTGTTGTCCAAAGCTAAAGTTATAAACAGCCAGCTACTTAACCCTGTTGTCCAAAGCTAAAGTTATAAACAGCCAGCTACTTAACCCTGTTGCCCAAAGCTAAAGTTATAAACAGCCAGCTACTTAACCCTGTTGCCCAAAGCTAAAGTTATAAACAACTTAACCCTGTTGCCCAAAGCTAACGTTATAAGCAGCCAGCTACTTAACCCTGTTGTCCTAAGCTAAAGTTATAAACAGCCAGCTAGCTTCATCTGGCTAGTGAGGCTCGACCGGACCGGATTATGTGTTGTGAAGCTAGCCACAATAAGGATTAGGCACAATAGTTGAATTTGCGATTTGCCTTCAAAATAAAAGTACTTATTTGAAAGTGATGCAGAAGGTTACAATTGGTGGAATCGTGCCATATTTAGACTAGATAATGTTAAACAAGGTTGGAATGTGAAGCAATGAAATGGGGTATCAGTCTACTCGGTGACGCCCGCAGAACACAACCGTGAAAAGTTTACGCAAATATTAGCGTTGTAGCTCTTATCGCGGGACTGTGACTGTGTGAAATCCCCTCCCCAGTCAGCTTATTGTGTGTATTGACATTCATATTGCACTGTACAGCTTTACCTAAGGATTGGGGATCAATGAAATGGGGTAACAGTCTAAAGATCTTTTTTCCCAACGTCCTCCTCAGAGTTTTCAGACTCCAAAACATTCACGCAGTCTTGTTTTTCCTCAGGAATAATGTTCAATACAAACAGGTTGACAATAAATGTGGATCAATTCACAGTTGTTTCAGAGTCCCGCAATAAGAGCTATGATGCTAATGTTCTCTGGGTGTCACGGAGTAGACTGATACCCCATGTCATTGACCCACAATCCATAGGTAAGGCTGTACAGTGAAATAAGGATGCCCCCAATGCAACTCTAAAGTATAATACATCCAGTGTGATTTCAACAGATGTTTGTCACGTTAACAAATCATTGTCCTTTGCTGATTTTATATAACAACATTCCAACCTCGTTCAGCATGATCTATTCAATTATGGCAGAATTCTACTATTTGTATTCATTTGCATCACTGTCAATTACATACTTTTATTTTGAAGGCTAACCGCAAAGTCCACTATTGTGGCTAATCCTTATTGTGGTTAGCTTCACATAGATGGGTCCGACCACCATTAATCAAATAAGAACTGTCTTATAAATTAGGGTTATTTTAGACGATGACACCTAGCCTTATAGTTAGCTCGCTAACTATAGCTACTGAAACATATGTTAGCTAGCTAACTACAGCTACTGAAACAGAT
>NW_026290853.1:27500-95000 GCF_023373465.1 Oncorhynchus keta
CGTAGAATGTATGCACACATGACTGTAAGTCGCTTTGGATAAAAGCGTCTGCTAAATGGCATATATTATTATTATATTATTATTATATCATTATGGGGTACTGTGATATCATTATGGGGTACTGTGATATCATTATGGGGTATTGTGATATCATTATGGGGTATTGTGATGTCATTATGGGGTATTGTGATATCATTATGGGGTATTGTGATGTCATTATGGGGTATTGTGATGTCATTATGGGGTATTGTGATGTCATTATGGGGTATTGTGATGTCATTATGGGGTATTGTGATGTCATTATGGGGTATTGTGATGTCATTATGGGGTATTGTGATATCATTATGGGGTATTGTGATGTCATTATGGGGTATTGTGATGTCATTATTGGTTATTGTGCGCAGAAAAAAACAAATGGTCAGTCTAGCTGTATGGAGGAGAAGGTACTGCTCTGTTTCAGCTGGTATGGTCAGTCTAGCTGTCTGGAGAAGGTACTGCTCTGTTTCAGCTGGTATGGTCAGTCTAGCTGTCTGGAGAAGGTACTGCTCTGTTTCAGCTGGTATGGTCAGTCTAGCTGTATGGAGGAGAAGGTACTGCTCTGTTTCAGCTGGTATGGTCAGTCTAGCTGTCTGGAGGAGAAGGTACTGCTCTGTTTCAGCTGGTATGGTCAGTCTAGCTGTATGGAGGAGAAGGTACTGCTCTGTTTCAGCTGGTATGGTCAGTCTAGCTGTATGGAGGAGAAGGTACTGCTCTGTTTCAGCTGGTATGGTCAGTCTAGCTGAATGGAGGAGAAGGTACTGCTCTGTTTCAGCTGGTATGGTCAGTCTAGCTGTCTGGAGAAGATACTGCTCTGTTTCAGCTGGTATGGTCAGTCTAGCTGTATGGAGGAGAAGGTACTGCTCTGTTTCAGCTGGTATGGTCAGTCTAGCTGTATGGAGGAGAAGGTACTGCTCTGTTTCAGCTGGTATGGTCAGTCTAGCTGTATGGAGGAGAAGGTACTGCTCTGTTTCAGCTGGTATGGTCAGTCTAGCTGTATGGAGGAGAAGGTACTGCTCTGTTTCAGCTGGTATGGTCAGTCTAGCTGTCTGGAGAAGATACTGCTCTGTTTCAGCTGATATGGTCAGTCTAGCTGTATGGAGGAGAAGGTACTGCTCTGTTTCAGCTGGTATGGTCAGTCTAGCTGTGTGGAGGAGAAGGTACTGCTCTGTTTCAGCTGGTATGGTCAGACTAGCTGTGTGGAGGAGAAGGTACTGCTCTGTTTCAGCTGGTATGGTCAGTCTAGCTGTGTGGAGGAGAAGGTACTGCTCTGTTTCAGCTGGTATGGTCAGTCTAGCTGTCTGGAGGAGAAGGTACTGCTCTGTTTCAGCTGGTATGGTCAGTCTAGCTGTATGGAGGAGAAGGTACTGCTCTGTTTCAGCTGGTATGGTCAGTCTAGCTGTATGGAGGAGAAGGTACTGCTCTGTTTCAGCTGGTATGGTCAGTCTAGCTGTATGGAGAAGGTACTGCTCTGTTTCAGCTGGTATGGTCAGTCTAGCTGTATGGAGAAGGTACTGCTCTGTTTCAGCTGGTATGGTCAGTCTAGCTGTATGGAGAAGGTACTGCTCTGTTTCAGCTGGTATGGTCAGTCTAGCTGTATGGGAGAAGGTACTGCTCTGTTTCAGCTGGTATGGTCAGTCTAGCTGTCTGGAGGAGGTACTGCTCTGTTTCAGCTGGTATGGTCAGTCTAGCTGTATGGAGGAGAAGGTACTGCTCTGTTTCAGCTGGTATGATCAGTGTGTGTGTGTGTGTGTGTGTGTGTGTGTGTGGTGTGTGTGTGTCTCTACAGCCCGTGTCTTTCAGTCTGCTGATGGAGTTAGCCAGCAGTCGTTTCAGCTACTCGTTCCCTGGTGTGTGTGTGTGTGTGTGTGTGTGAGTGTGTGTGTGTCTCTTACAGCCCGTGTCTTTCAGTCTGCTGATGGAGTTAGCCAGCAGTCGTATACAGCCCAGGAACCCGGCGCCCTGCCGCTTGTGGATCTTCTTATGGTTCCACACACTGATGGTGATGGAGTCTGTCTTCCCTATGTACCTACACACACACACACACACACACACAGACACACACACACACACACACACACCACACACACACACACACACACACACACACACACACACACACACACATCACAGCATTGACACACACATACACACACACACACACACACACACACACACACACACAGACACACACATACACACACACACACACACACACACACACACACACACACACACACACACACACACACACACACACACACACACACACACACACACACACACACACACACACACACACACACACACACACACACACACACACACACACACACACACACACACACACACACACACACACACACACACACACGGAATAGAGGTCGACAGATTAATTAGGGCCGATTTCAAGTTTTCATAACATAATGGTAATATATATATATATATATACTATAGTACCTATAAGACCATCCAATACTATAGTACCAATAAGACCATCCAATACTATAGTACCTATAAGACCATCCAATACTATAGTACCTATAAGACCATCCAATAGATTAGACTGGCAATACTATAGTACCTATAAGACCATCCAATAGATTAGACTGGCAATACTATAGTACCAATAAGACCATCCAATAGATTAGACTGGTAATACTATAGTACCTATAAGACCATCCAATAGATTAGACTGGCAATACTATAGTACCAATAAGACCATCCAATAGATTAGACTGGCAATACTATAGTACCAATAAGACCATCCAATACTATAGTACCTATAAGACCATCCAATAGATTAGGCTGGCAATACTATAGTACCTATAAGACCATCCAATAGATTAGACTGGCAATACTATAGTACCTATAAGACCATCCAATAGATTAGACTGGCAATACTATAGTACCTATAAGACCATCCAATACTATAGTACCTATAAGACCATCCAATACTATAGTACCTATAAGACCATCCAATACTATAGTACCTATAAGACCATCCAATACTATAGTACCAATAAGACCATCCAATACTATAGTACCTATAAGACCATCCAATACTATAGTACCTATAAGACCATCCAATACTATAGTACCTATAAGACCATCCAATAGATTAGACTGGTAATACTATAGTACCTATAAGACCATCCAATAGATTAGACTGGTAATACTATAGTACCTATAAGACCATCCAATAGATTAGACTGGTAATACTATAGTACCTATAAGACCATCCAATAGATTAGACTGGCAATACTATAGTGCCTATAAGACCATCCAATAGATTAGACTGGCAATACTATAGTACCTATAAGACCATCCAATACTATAGTACCTATAAGACCATCCAATAGATTAGACTGGCAATACTATAGTACCAATAAGACCATCCAATACTATAGTGCCTATAAGACCATCCAATACTATAGTGCCTATAAGACCATCCAATACTATAGTGCCTATAAGACCATCCAATAGATTAGGCTGGCAATACTATAGTACCTATAAAACCATCCAATAGATTAGGCTGGCAATACTATAGTACCTATAAGACCATCCAATACTATAGTACCTATAAGACCATCCAATACTATAGTACCAATAAGACCATCCAATACTATAGTGCCTATAAGACCATCCAATACTATAGTGCCTATAAGACCATCCAATACTATAGTGCCTATAAGACCATCCAATAGATTAGGCTGGCAATACTATAGTACCTATAAGACCATCCAATAGATTAGGCTGGCAATACTATAGTACCTATAAGACCATCCAATACTATAGTACCTATAAGACCATCCAATAGATTAGACTGGCAATACTATAGTGCCTATAAGACCATCCAATAGATTAGACTGGTAATACTATAGTACCTATAAGACCATCCAATACTATAGTACCTATAAGACCATCCAATAGATTAGACTGGTAATACTATAGTACCTATAAGACCATCCAATACTATAGTACCTATAAGACCATCCAATAGATTAGACTGGCAATACTATAGTACCTATAAGACCATCCAATACTATAGTACCTATAAGACCATCCAATAGATTAGACTGGCAATACTATAGTACCTATAAGACCATCCAATAGATTAGACTGGCAATACTATAGTACCTATAAGACCATCCAATAGATTAGACTGGCAATACTATAGTACCTATAAGACCATCCAATACTATAGTACCTATTAGACCATCCAATACTATAGTACCTATAAGACCAATACTATAGTACCAATAAGACCATCCAATAGATAGACTGGTATACTATAGTACCAATAAGACCATCCATACTATAGTACCTATAAGACCATCCAATAGATTAGACTGGTAATACTATAGTACCTATAAGACCATCCAATACTATAGTACCTATAAGACCATCCAATAGATTAGACTGGTAATACTATAGTACCTATAAGACCATCCAATACTATAGTACCTATAAGACCATCCAATACTATAGTACCAATAAGACCATCCAATAGATTAGACTGGTAATACTATAGTACCTATAAGACCATCCAATACTATAGTACCTATAAGACCATCCAATAGATTAGACTGGTAATACTATAGTACCTATAAGACCATCCAATACTATAGTACCTATAAGACCATCCAATACTATAGTACCAATAAGACCATCCAATAGATTAGACTGGTAATACTATAGTACCTATAAGACCATCCAATACTATAGTACCTATAAGACCATCCAATACTATAGTACCTATAAGACCATCCAATAGATTAGACTGGCAATACTATAGTACCTATAAGACCATCCAATAGATTAGACTAGGACCATCCAATACTATAGTACCTTAGACCATCCAATACTATAGTACCTATAAGACCATCCCAATAGATTAGACTGGCAATACTATAGTACCTATAAGACCATCCAATAGATTAGGCTGGCAATACTATAGTACCTATAAGACCATCCAATACTATAGTACCTATAAGACCATCCAATACTATAGTACCTATAAGACCATCCAATACTATAGTACCAATAAGACCATCCAATAGATTAGACTGGCAATACTATAGTACCTATAAGACCATCCAATAGATTAGACTGGCAATACTATAGTACCAATAAGACCATCCAATACTATAGTAAGACCTATAAGACCATCCAATAGATTAGACTGGCAATACTATAGTACCTATAAGACCATCCAATAGATTAGACTGGCAATACTATAGTACCTATAAGACCATCCAATACTATAGTACCTATAAGACCATCCAATAGATTACTGGCAATACTATAGTACCTATAAGACCATCCAATAGATTAGACTGGCAATACTATAGTACCTATAAGACCATCCAATACTATAGTACCTATAAGACCATCCAATAGATTAGACTGGCAATACTATAGTACCTATAAGACCATCCAATAATAGTACCTATAAGACCATGGCAATACTATAGTACCTATAAGACCATCCAATACTATAGTACCTATTAGACCATCCAATACTATAGTACCTATAAGACCATCCAATACTATAGTACCTATAAGACCATCCAATAGATTAGACTGGTAATACTATAGTACCAATAAGACCATCCAATACTATAGTACCTATAAGACCATCCAATAGATTAGACTGGTAATACTATAGTACCTATAAGACCATCCAATACTATAGTACCTATAAGACCATCCAATAGATTAGACTGGCAATACTATAGTACCTATAAGACCATCCAATACTATAGTACCTATAAGACCATCCAATACTATAGTACCAATAAGACCATCCAATAGATTAGACTGGTAATACTATAGTACCTATAAGACCATCCAATACTATAGTACCTATAAGACCATCCAATAGATTAGACTGGTAATACTATAGTACCTATAAGACCATCCAATACTATAGTACCTATAAGACCATCCAATACTATAGTACCTATAAGACCATCCAATAGATTAGACTGGTAATACTATAGTACCTATAAGACCATCCAATACTATAGTACCTATAAGACCATCCAATAGATTAGACTGGCAATACTATAGTACCTATAAGACCATCCAATAGATTAGACTGGCAATACTATAGTACCTATAAGACCATCCAATAGATTAGGCTGTCAATACTATAGTACCTATAAGACCATCCAATAGATTAGACTGGCAATACTATAGTACCTATAAGACCATCCAATAGATTAGACTGGCAATACTATAGTACCTATAAGACCATCCAATACTATAGTACCTATAAGACCATCCAATACTATAGTACCTGTAAGACCATCCAATACTATAGTACCTATAAGACCATCCAATACTATAGTACCTGTAAGACCATCCAATACTATAGTACCTATAAGACCATCCAATACTATAGTGCCTATAAGACCATCCAATACTATAGTGCCTATAAGACCATCCAATACTATAGTACCTATAAGACCATCCAATACTATAGTGCCTATAAGACCATCCAATAGATTAGGCTGGCAATACTATAGTACCTATAAGACCATCCAATAGATTAGACTGGCAATACTATAGTACCTATAAGACCATCCAATAGATTAGACTGGCAATACTATAGTACCTATAAGACCATCCAATAGATTAGACTGGCAATACTATAGTACCAATAAGACCATCCAATAGATTAGACTGGCAATACTATAGTACCTATAAGACCATCCAATAGATTAGACTGGCAATACTATAGTACCTATAAGACCATCCAATAGATTAGACTGGCAATACTATAGTACCTATAAGACCATCCAATAGATTAGACTGGCAATACTATAGTACCTATAAGACCATCCAATAGATTAGACTGGCAATACTATAGTACCTGTAAGACCATCCAATAGATTAGACTGGCAATACTATAGTACCTATAAGACCATCCAATAGATTAGACTGGCAATACTATAGTACCTATAAGACCATCCAATAGATTAGACTGGCAATACTATAGTACCTATAAGACCATCCAATAGATTAGACTGGCAATACTATAGTACCTATAAGACCATCCAATAGATTAGACTGGCAATACTATAGTACCAATAAGACCATCCAATAGATTAGACTGGCAATACTATAGTACCAATAAGACCATCCAATAGATTAGACTGGCAATACTATAGTACCTATAAGACCATCCAATAGATTAGACTGGCAATACTATAGTACCAATAAGACCATCCAATAGATTAGGCTGGCAATACTATAGTACCAGTACTGAGTAATGATAACTAGGTTATATACACAGGGTACCAGTACTGAGTAATGATAACTAGGTTATATACACAGGGTACCAGTAATGATAACTAGGTTATATACACAGGGTACCAGTAAGTAATGATAACTAGGTTATATACACAGGGTACCAGTACTGAGTAATGATAACTAGGTTATATACACAGGATACCAGTAATGATAACTAGGTTATATACACAGGGTACCAGTACTGAGTAATGATAACTAGGTTATATACAGGGTACCAGTAATGATAACTAGGTTATATACACAGGGTACCAGTACTGAGTAATGATAACTAGGTTATAATACACAGGGTACCAGTACTGAGTAATGATAACTAGGTTATATACACAGGGTACCAGTACTGAGTAATGATAACTAGGTTATATACACAGGGTACCAGTACTGATAACTAGGTTATATACACAGGGTACCAGTACTGAGTAATGATAACTAGGTTATATACACAGGGTACCAGTACTGAGTAATGATAACTAGGTTATATACACAGGGTACCAGTACTGAGTAATGATAACTAGGTTATATACACAGGGTACCAGTACTGAGTAATGATAACTAGGTTATATACACAGGGTACCAGTACTGATAACTAGGTTATATACACAGGGTACCAGTACTGAGTAATGATAACTAGGTTATATACACAGGGTACCAGTACTGAGTAATGATAACTAGGTTATATACACAGGATACCAGTAATGATAACTAGGTTATATACACAGGGTACCAGTAATGATAACTAGGTTATATACACAGGGTACCAGTACTGAGTAATGATAACTAGGTTATATACACAGGGTACCAGTACTGAGTAATGATAACTAGGTTATATACACAGGGTACCAGTAATGATAACTAGGTTATATACACAGGGTACCAGTACTGAGTAATGATAACTAGGTTATATACACAGGATACCAGTAATGATAACTAGGTTATATACACAGGGTACCAGTACTGAGTAATGATAACTAGGTTATATACACAGGGTACCAGTACTGAGTCGATGTGCAGGGGCTGAGGTGACTTGAGGTAGATATGTATGTATAGGTAGGGACATCATTGCGTCACGCAAGCTCCCCACTCGTAACGTTAGCTCCCCGCTCGTCACGTTAGCTCCCCGCTCGTCACGCTAGCTCCCCGCTCGTCACGCTAGCTCCCCGCTCGTCACGTTAGCTCCCCGCTCGTCACGTTAGCTCCCCGCTCGTCACGTTAGCTCCCCGCTCGTCACGTTAGCTCCCCGCTCGTCACGTTAGCTCCCCGCTCGTCACGTTAGCTCCCCGCTCGTCACGTTAGCTCCCCGCTCGTCACGCTAGCTCCCCGCTCGTCACGTTAGCTCCCCGCTCGTCACGCTAGCTCCCCGCTCGTCACGTTAGCTCCCCGCTCGTCACGCTAGCTCCCCGCTCGTCACGCTAGCTCCCCGCTCGTCACGCTAGCTCCCCGCTCGTCACGTTAGCTCCCCGCTCGTCACGCTAGCTCCCCGCTCGTCACGCTAGCTCCCCCCGCTCGTCACGCTAGCTCCCCGCCGCTCGTCACGTTAGCTCCCCGCCGCTCGTCACGCCAGCTCCCCGCTCGTCACGCCAGCTCCCCGCTCGTCACGCCAGCTCCCGCTCGTCACGTTAGCTCCCCGCTCGTCACGCCGGCTCCCCGCCGCTCGTCACGTTGGCTCCCCGCTCGTCACGCTAGCTCCCCGCCGCTCGTCACGTTGGCTCCCCGCTCGTCACGCTAGCTCCCCCCGCTCGTCACGCTAGCTCCCCGCGTCACGCCAGCTCCCCGCTCGTCACGTTAGCTCCCCCGCTCGTCACGCTAGCTCCCGCTCGTCACGCTAGCTCCCCGCTCGCCACGCTAGCTCCCGGCTAGCTCCCGCTCGTCACGCTAGCTCCCCGCTCGTCACGCTAGCTCCCCGCCGCTCGTACGTTAGCTCCCCGCTCGTCACGTTGGCTCCCCGCTCGTCACGCTAGCTCCTCCCCGCTCGTCACGCTAGCTCCCGCTCGTCACGCAGCTCCCGCTCGTCACGCCAGCTCCCGCTCGTCACGTTAGCTCCCCGCCGTCACGCTAGCTCCCCGCTCGTCACGTTAGCTCCCCGTCACGTTAGCTCCCCGCTCGTCACGCTAGCTCCCCCCGCTCGTCACGCTAGCTCCCCGCCCACGCTAGCTCCCCGCTCGTCACGCGTTAGCTCCCCCCGCTCGTCACGCTAGCTCCCCCCGCTCGTCACGCTAGCTCCCGCTCGTCACGCTAGCTCCCCGCTCGTCACGCTAGCTCCCCGCTCTACGCTAGCTCCCCGCTCGTCACGTTAGCTCCCCGCTCGTCACGCTAGCTCCCCGCTCGTCACGCTAGCTCCCCGCCCGCTCGTCACGCTAGCTCCCCGCCGCTCGTCACGTTAGCTCCCCCCGCTCGTCACGCTAGCTCCCCGCTCGTCACGCCAGCTCCCCCCGCTCGTCACGCCAGCTCCCCGCTCGTCACGTTAGCTCCCCGCGCGTCACGCCGGCTCCCGCTCACGTTGGCTCCCCGCTCGTCACGCTAGCTCCCGCCGCCGTCACGTTGGCTCCCCGCTCGTCACGCTAGCTCCCCCCGCTCGTCACGCTAGCTCCCCGCTCGTCACGCCAGCTCCCCGCTCGTCACGTTAGCTCCCCGCCGCTCGTCACGCTAGCTCCCCGCTCGTCACGCTAGCTCCCTGCTCGCCACGCTAGCTCCCCGCTCCCCGCTCGTCACGCTAGCTCCCCGCTCGTCACGCTAGCTCCCCGCCGCTCGTCACGCTAGCTCCCCGCTCGTCACGTTGGCTCCCCGCTCGTCACGCTAGCTCCCCGCCGCTCGTCACGCTAGCTCCCCGCTCGTCACGCCAGCTCCCCGCTCGTCACGCCAGCTCCCCGCTCGTCACGCTAGCCCCCGTCACGCTAGCTCCCCGCTCGTCACGCTAGCTCCCTGCTCGTCACGCTAGCCACGCTAGCTAGCTCCCCGCTCGTCACGTTAGCTCCCCGCTCGTCACGCTAGCTCCCCCCGCTCGTCACGTTAGCTCCTCGCTCGTCACGTTAGCTCCCCGCTCGTCACGCTAGCTCCCTCCCCGCTCCCCACTCGTCACGTTAGCTCCCCGCTCGTCACTCTCGCTCCCCGCTCGTCACTCTCGCTCCCCGCTCGTCACTCTCGCTCCCCGCTCGTCCACTAGCTCCCTAGCTCCCCACTCATCATGCTGGACACAACTTCACACAATGTGACATGGTACACAACAACAACATGGTAGCAACACAACATGGTAGCAACACAGCCCGCTAGCAACACAACAACAACATGGTAGCAACACAGCATGCTAGCAACACAGCAACAACATGGTAGCAACACAGCAACAACATGGTAGCAACACAGCATGCTAGCAACACAGCAACAACATGGTAGCAACACAACAACAACATGGTAGCAACACAGCAACAACATGGTAGCAACACAGCATGCTAGCAACACAGCATGCTAGCAACACAGCAACAACATGGTAGCAACACACAACAACATGGTAGCAACACAACAACAACAACATGGTAGCAACACAGCAACAACAACATGCTAGCAACACAACAACAAGATGGGAACAACACAGCATGCTAGCAACAACATGGTACAACACAACATGGTAGCAACACAACAACAACATGGTAGCAACACAACAACAACATGGTAGCAACACAACATGCTAGCAACACAACAACAACATGGTAGCAACACAGATGGGTAATGACAACACAGCATGGCAGCAACTAATGACAACACAGCATGGTACAGACAACGGACACAGACAACGGACACAGACAACGGACACAGACAACGGACACAGACAACGGACACAGACAACGGACACAGACAACGGACACAGACAACGGACACAGACAACGGACACAGACAACGGACAAGAAGAGAGCAGTGAAATAAAAACAAGTCATCAAGGGAAGGGAAACAGACTGTAGCCCCATGAAATCAGCCCCTCTTGCTCAATAACTCAACGCCCACTGGGACGGCCCTGAATTCTCTGACCCGTCTCAGTGCTTAAAAAGGAACGATATCAACCGGATCAGAACTTTATTTTGCTGTTCAGTGGGTGTGTGGGTTTCAGTGTGTTTCAGTGGGTTTCAGTGTGTTTCAGTGGGCCACAGTGGGTTTCAGTGGGCCGCAGTGGGTTTCAGTGTGCCGCAGTGGGTTTCAGTGGGTTTCAGTGGGCCGCAGTGGGTTTCAGTGGGTTTCAGTGGCCGCAGTGGGTTTCAGTGGGCCGCAGTGGGTTTCAGTGGGCCGCAGTGGGTTTCAGTGGGTTTCAGTGTGCCGCAGTGGGTTTCAGTGGGTTTCAGTGTGTTTCAGTGGGTTTCAGTGTGATTCAGTGGGCCGCAGTGGGTTTCAGTGGGCAGCAGTGGGTTTCAGTGGGCCGCAGTGGGTTTCAGTGGGTTTCAGTGTGCCGCAGTGGGTTTCAGTATGTGGGTTTCAGTGTGCCGCAGTGGGTTTCAGTGTGTTTCAGTGTGTTTCAGTGTGCCGCAGTGGGTTTCAGTGTGCCGCAGTGGGTTTCAGTGGGCCGCAGTGGGTTTCAGTGGGCCACAGTGGGTTTCAGTGGGTTTCAGTGTGCCGCAGTGGGTTTCAGTGTGCCGCAGTGGGTTTCAGTATGTGGGTTTCAGTGTGTTTCAGTGTGTTTCAGTGGGTTTCAGTGTGCCGCAGTGGGTTTCAGTGGGCCGCAGTGGGTTTCAGTGGGTTTCAGTGGGCCGCAGTGGGTTTCAGTGGGCCGCAGTGGGTTTCAGTGGGTTTCAGTGGGCCGCAGTGGGTTTCAGTGGGCCGCAGTGGGTTTCAGTGGGTGTGTGTGTTTCAGTGGGCCGCAGTGGGTTTCAGTGGGCCGCAGTGGGTTTCAGCGGGTTTCAGTGGGTTTCAGTGGGCCGCAGTGGGTTTCAGTGGGCCGCAGTGGGTTTCAGTGGGTTTCAGCAGTGGGTTTCAGTGGGCCGCAATGGGTTTCAGTGGGCCGCAATGGGTTTCAGTGGGTTTCAGTGGGCCGCAGTGGGTTTCAGTGGGCCGCAGTGGGTTTCAGTGGGCTTCAGTGGGCCGCAGTGGGTTTCAGTGGGCCGCAGTGGGTTTCAGTATGTGGGTTTACTCACAGGTCATAGTGTTGGTTCCATTTGGGGTCCAGAGTGCTCTTCACTGTGTCTGTAGAATGACACTGTCCTGATCCATCCACCACGACCTTTGCAAATGGGTCCGGCAACCCTACACACACACACACACACACACACACACACACACACACACACACACACACACACACACACACACACACACACACACACACACACACACACACACACACACACACACACACACTTATTATAAAGTAGAATGTGAAAGAGAGAGGAAGACAGAAAGAAAGATGGAGACAGACAGAGAGGAGGGATCAGAGATACTTACAGAAGGAGACAGACAGAGAGGAGGGATCAGAGATACTTACAGAAGGAGACAGACAGAGAGGAGGGATCAGAGATACTTACAGAAGGAGACAGACAGAGAGGAGGGATCAGAGATACTTACAGAAGGAGACAGACAGAGAGGAGGGATCAGAGATACTTACAGAAGGAGACAGACAGAGGAGGGATCAGAGATACTTACAGAAGGAGACAGACAGAGAGGAGGGATCAGAGATACTTACAGAAGGAGACAGACAGAGAGGAGGGATCAGAGATACTTACAGAAGGAGACAGACAGAGAGGAGGGATCAGAGATACTTACAGAAGGAGACAGACAGAGAGGAGGGATCAGAGATACTTACAGAAGGAGACAGACAGAGAGGAGGGATCAGAGATACTTACAGAAGGAGACAGACAGAGAGGAGGGATCAGAGATACTTACGGAAGAAGTCTTTCTTTGCAAGGTTCTTGGCACATAAGACTAAAAACACAGAACAGACAACTGTCAGTCAACCAAACAGATGTCACTACAGACAGCCTGACAGCCAATCAGATCAGTGACTGGCTGCTGTAAGCCAATCAACAGATGTCTCTTCACCTCCCCACAGCTTCTCTCTTCATCTCCCTCCCTTTCTCTCCCCACAGCTTCCCTCTTCATCTCCCTCCCTTTCTCTCCCCACAGCTTCCCTCTTCATCTCCCTCCCTTTCTCTCCCCACAGCTTCCCTCTTCATCTCCCTCCTCCTCCCACAGCTTCCCTCTTCACCTCCCTCCCTTTCTCTCCCCACAGCTTCCCTCTTCATCTCCCTCCCTTTCTCTCCCCACAGCTTCCCTCTTCATCTCCCTCCTCTCTCCCACAGCTTCCCTCTTCACCTCCCTCCCTTTCTCTCCCCACAGCTTCCCTCTTCATCTCCCTCCCTTTCTCTCCCCACAGCTTCCCTCTTCATCTCCCTCCTTTCTCTCCCCACAGCTTCCCTCTTCATCTCCCTCCCTTTCTCTCCCCACAGCTTCCCTCTTCATCTCCCTCCCTTTCTCTCCCCACAGCTTCCTCTTCATCTCCCTCCTCCTCCCACAGCTTCCCTCTTCATCTCCCTCCCTTTCTCTCCCCACAGCTTCCCTCTTCATCTCCCTCCCTTTCTCTCCCCACAGCTTCCCTCTTCATCTCCCTCCCTTTCTCTCCCCACAGCTTCCCTCTTCATCTCCCTCCCTTTCTCTCCCCACAGCTTCCCTCTTCATCTCCCTCCCTTTCTCTCCCCACAGCTTCCCTCTTCATCTCCCTCCCTTTCTCTCCCCACAGCTTCCTCTTCATCTCCCTCCCTTTCTCTCCCCACAGCTTCCCTCTTCACCTCCCTCCCTTTCTCTCCCCACAGCTTCCCTCTTCATCTCCCTCCCTTTCTCTCCCCCAGCTTCCCTCTTCATCACCCTCCTCCTCCCACAGCTTCCCTCTTCACCTCCCTCCCTTTCTCTCCCCACAGCTTCCCTCTTCATCTCCCTCCCTTTCTCTCCCCACAGCTTCCCTCTTCACCTCCCTCCCTTTCTCTCCCCACAGCTTCCCTCTTCATCTACCTCCCTTTCTCTCCCCACAGCTTCTCTCTTCATCTCCCTCCTCCTCCCCACCTTCTCTCTTCATCTGCCTCCCTTTCTCTCCCCACAGCTTCCCTCTTCATCTCCCTCCCTTTCTCTCCCCACAGCTTCCCTCTTCATCTCCCTCCCTTTCTCTCCCCACAGCTTCCCTCTTCATCTCCCTCCCTTTCTCTCCCCCAGCTTCCCTCTTCATCTCCCTCCCTTTCTCTCCCCACAGCTTCCCTCTTCACCTCCCTCCCTTTCTCTCCCCACAGCTTCCCTCTTCACCTCCCTCCCTTTCTCTCCCCACAGCTTCCCTCTTCATCTCCCTCCCTTTCTCTCCCCACAGCTTCCCTCTTCATCTCCCTCCCTTTCTCTCCCCACAGCTTCCCTCTTCACCTCCCTCCCTTTCTCTCCCCACAGCTTCCCTCTTCACCTCCCTCCCTTCTCTCCCTCCCCACAGCTTCCCTCTTCACCTCCCTCCCTTTCTCTCCCCACAGCTTCCCTCTTCATCTCCCTCCCTTTCTCTCCCCACAGCTTCCCTCTTCATCTCCCTCCCTTTCTCTCCCCACAGCTTCCCTCTTCACCTCCCTCCCTTTCTCTCCCACAGCTTCCCTCTTCATCTCCCTCCCTTTCTCTCCCCACAGCTTCCCTCTTCATCTCCCTCCCTTTCTCTCCCCACAGCTTCCCTCTTCATCTCCCTCCCTTTTCTCCCCACCGCTTCCCTCTTCATCTCCCTCCCTTTCTCTCCCCACAGCTTCCCTCTTCACCTCCCTCCCTTTCTCTCCCACAGCTTCCCTCTTCATCTCCCTCCCTTTCTCTCCCCACAGCTTCCCTCTTCATCTCCCTCCCTTTCTCTCCCCACAGCTTCCCTCTTCATTTCTCTCCCCACAGCTTCCCTCTTCATCTCCCTCCCTTTCTCTCCCCACAGCTTCTCTCTTCATCTCCCTCCTTTCTCTCCCCACAGCTTCCCTCTTCACATCTCCCTCCCTTTCTCTCCCCACAGCTTCCCTCTTCATCTCCCTCCCTTTCTCTCCCACAGCTTCCCTCTTCATCTCCCTCCCTTTCTCTCCCCCAGCTTCCCTCTTCATCTCCCTCCCTTTCTCTCCCCACAGCTTCCCTCTTCATCTCCCTCCCTTTCTCTCCCCACAGCTTCCCTCTTCATCTCCCTCCCTTTCTCTCCCCAGCTTCCCTCTTCATCTCCCTCCTCCTCCCCACAGCTTCCCTCTTCATCTCCCTCCCTTACTCTCCCCACAGCTTCCCTCTTCATCTCCCTCCCTTCTCTCCCCACAGCTTCCCTCTTCATCTCCCTCCCTTTCTCTCCCCCAGCTTCCCTCTTCATCTCCCTCCTCCTCCCCCACAGGTTCCTCTTCATCTCCCTCCCTTTCTCTCCCACAGCTTCCCTCTTCATCTCCCTCCCTTTCTCTCCCCACAGCTTCCCTCTTCACCTCCCTCCCTTTCTCTCCCACAGCTTTCCCTCTTCATCTCCTCCCTTTCTCTCCCACAGCTTCCCTCTTCATCTCCCTCCTCCTCCCACAGCTTCCCTCTTCATCTCCCTCCCTTTCTCTCCCACAGCTTCCCTCTTCATCTCCCTCCCTTTCTCTCCCCACAGCTTCCTCTTCATCTCCCTCCCTTTCTCTCCCCCAGCTTCCCTCTTCATCTCCCTCCTCTCCCACAGCTTCCCTCTTCATCTCCCTCCCTTTCTCTCCCCACAGCTTCCCTCTTCATCTCCCTCCCTTTCTCTCCCCACAGCTTCCCTCTTCACCTCCCTCCCTTTCTCTCCCACAGCTTCTCTCTCTTCATCTCCCTCCCTTTCTCTCCCACAGCTTCCCTCTTCATCTCCCTCCTCCTCCCACAGCTTCCCTCTTCATCTCCCTCCCTTTCTCTCCCACAGCTTCCCTCTTCATCTCCCTCCCTTTCTCTCCCCACAGCTTCCCTCTTCATCTCCCTCCCTTTCTCTCCCCACAGCTTCCCTCTTCACCTCCCTCCCTTTCTCTCCCACAGCTTCTCTCTCTTCATCTCCCTCCCTTTCTCTCCCACAGCTTCCCTCTTCATCTCCCTCCCTCTCCCACAGCTTCCCTCTTCATCTCCCTCCCTTTCTCTCCCCACAGCTTCCCTCACCTCCCTCCCTTTCTCTCCCACAGCTTCCCTCCTTCCTCCTCCCCATAGCTTCTCTCTCTCTCCTCCCCACAGCTTCTCTCTCTCTCCTCCCCACAGCTTCTCTCTCTCTCCTCCCTACAGCTTCTCTTCTCTCCCTCCTTTCCTCCCCACCCACAGCTTCTCCTCTCCTCCTCTCTTCCTCCCTCCTCCTCCTCCTCCCACAGCTTCCCTCTCCTCTCCTCCTCCCCTCACAGCTTCTCTCTCCTCCTCCTCCTCCCCACAGCTTCTCTCTCTCAACCTCCTCCCCACAGCTTCTCTCTCACCTCCCTCCCCACAGCTTCTCTTCTCCTCCTCCCCACCTCCTCTCTCTCTCTCCTCCTCCTCCCCACAGCTTCTCTCTCTCCTCCTCCCAGCTTCCTCTTCTCTCCCCCACAGCTTCTCTCTCTCCTCCTCAGCTTCTCTCTCCTCCTCCTCCTCCTCCTCCTCACAGCTTCCTCTCTCCTCCCCTCCTTCCCAGCTTCTCTCTCAACCTCCTCCCCACAGCTTCCTCTTCTCCTCCCTCAGCTTCTCTCTCTCTCTCCTCCTCCTCCTCTTCACTTCTCTTCTCTCTCTCTCCTCCCCACAGCTTCCTCTTCTTCTCTCTCTCCTCCTCCCCACAGCTTCTCTCCTCCTCCTCCTCCTCCCCACAGCTTCTCTCAGCATCTATCCTGTGTATGTGTGTGTAGTGTATTTCAGTGTGTGTCTGTGGTGACCTGGTCTCACCTGTTGTCTCTCTCTGACCCTAACCCACCTGTTGTCTCTCTCTGACCCTAACCCACCTGTTGTCTCTCTCTGACCCTAACCCACCTTGTCTCTCTCTGACCCTAACCCACCTGTTGTCTCTCTCTGACCCTAACCCACCTGTTGTCTCTCTCTGACCCTAACCCACCTGTTGTCTCTCTCTGACCCTAACCCACCTGTTGTCTCTCTCTGACCCTAACCCACCTGTTGTCTCTCTCTGACCCTAACCCACCTGTTGTCTCTCTCTGACCCTAACCCACCTGTTGTCTCTCTCTGACCCTAACCCACCTGTTGTCTCTCTCTGACCCTAACCCACCTGTTGTCTCTCTCTGACCCTAACCCACCTGTTGTCTCTCTCTGACCCTAACCCACCTGTTGTCTCTCTCTGACCCTAACCCACCTGTTGTCTCTCTCTGACCCTAACCCACCTGTTGTCTCTCTCTGACCCTAACCCACCTGTTGTCTCTCTCTGACCCTAACCCACCTGTTGTCTCTCTCTGACCCTAACCCACCTGTTGTCTCTCTCTGACCCTAACCCACCTGTTGTCTCTCTCTGACCCTAACCCACCTGTTGTCTCTCTCTGACCCTAACCCACCTGTTGTCTCTCTCTGACCCTAACCCACCTGTTGTCTCTCTCTGACCCTAACCCACCTGTTGTCTCTCTCTGACCCTAACCCACCTGTTGTCTCTCTCTGACCCTAACCCACCTGTTGTCTCTCTCTGACCCTAACCCACCTGTTGTCTCTCTCTCTGACCCTAACCCACCTGTTGTCTCTCTCTGACCCTAACCCACCTGTTGTCTCTCTCTGACCCTAACCCACCTGTTGTCTCTCTCTGACCCTAACCCACCTGTGTCTCTCTCTGACCCTAACCCACCTGTTGTCTCTCTCTGACCCTAACCCACCTGTTGTCTCTCTCTGACCCTAACCCACCTGTTGTCTCTCTCTGACCCTAACCCACCTCTCTCTCTGACCCTAACCCACCTGTTGTCTCTCTCCCCTAACCCACCTGTTGTCTCTCTCTGACCCTAACCCACCTGTTGTCTCTCTCTGACCCTAACCCACCTGTTGTCTCTCTCTGACCCTAACCCACCTGTTGTCTCTCTCTGACCCTAACCCACCTGTTGTCTCTCTCTGACCCTAACCCACCTGTTGTCTCTCTCTGACCCTAACCCACCTGTTGTCTCTCTCTGACCCTAACCCACCTGTTGTCTCTCTCTGACCCTAACCCACCTGTTGTCTCTCTCTGACCCTAACCCACCTGTTGTCTCTCTCTGACCCTAACCCACCTGTTGTCTCTCTCTGACCCTAACCCACCTG
Organism: Oncorhynchus keta; assembly: GCF_023373465.1. NCBI lineage: Eukaryota > Metazoa > Chordata > Actinopteri > Salmoniformes > Salmonidae > Oncorhynchus > Oncorhynchus keta. Next base: position 46,029 of record NW_026290853.1, read on the forward strand.
TTGTCTCTCTCTGACCCTAACCCACCTGTTGTCTCTCTCTGACCCTAAACCCACCTGTTGTCTCTCTCTGACCCTAACCCACCTGTTGTCTCTCTCTGACCCTAACCCACCTGTTGTCTCTCTCTGACCCTAACCCACCTGTTGTCTCTCTCTGACCCTAACCCACCTGTTGTCTCTCTCTGACCCTAACCCACCTGTTGTCTCTCTCTGACCCTAACCCACCTGTTGTCTCTCTCTGACCCTAACCCACCTGTTGTCTCTCTCTGACCCTAACCCACCTGTTCTCTCTCTCTGACCCTAACCCACCTGTTGTCTCTCTCTGACCCTAACCCACCTGTTGTCTCTCTCTGACCCTAACCCACCTGTTGTCTCTCTCTGACCCTAACCCACCTGTTGTCTCTCTCTGACCCTAACCCACCTGTTGTCTCTCTCTGACCCTAACCCACCTGTTGTCTCTCTCTGACCCTAACCCACCTGTTGTCTCTCTCTGACCCTAACCCACCTGTTGTCTCTCCTGACCCTAACCCACCTGTTGTCTCTCTCTGACCCTAACCCACCTGTTGTCTCTCTCTCTGACCCTAACCCACCTGTTGTCTCTCTCTGACCCTAACCCACCTGTTGTCTCTCTCTGACCCTAACCCACCTGTTGTCTCTCTCTGACCCTAACCCACCTGTTGTCTCTCTCTGACCCTAACCCACCTGTGTGTCTCTCTCTGACCCTAACCCACCTGTTGTCTCTCTCTGACCCTAACCCACCTGTTGTCTCTCTCTGACCCTAACCCACCTGTTGTCTCTCTCTGACCCTAACCCACCTGTTGTCTCTCTCTGACCCTAACCCACCTGTTGTCTCTCTCTCTGACCCTAACCCACCTGTTGTCTCTCTCTGACCCTAACCCACCTGTTGTCTCTCTCTGACCCTAACCCACCTGTTGTCTCTCTCTGACCCTAACCCACCTGTTGTCTCTCTCTGACCCTAACCCACCTGTTGTCTCTCTCTGACCCTAACCCACCTGTTGTCTCTCTCTGACCCTAACCCACCTGTTGTCTCTCTCTGACCCTAACCCACCTGGTTGTCTCTCTCTGACCCTAACCCACCTGTTGTCTCTCTCTGACCCTAACCCACCTGTTGTCTCTCTCTGACCCTAACCCACCTGTTGTCTCTCTCTGACCCTAACCCACCTGTTGTCTCTCTCTGACCCTAACCCACCTGTTGTCTCTCTCTCTGACCCTAACCCACCTGTTGTCTCTCTCTGACCCTAACCCACCTGTTGTCTCTCTCTGACCCTAACCCACCTGTTGTCTCTCTCTGACCCTAACCCACCTGTTGTCTCTCTCTGACCCTAACCCACCTGTTGTCTCTCTCTGACCCTAACCCACCTGTTGTCTCTCTCTGACCCTAACCCACCTGTTGTCTCTCTCTCTGACCCTAACCCACCTGGTGTCTCTCTCTGACCCTAACCCACCTGTTGTCTCTCTCTGACCCTAACCCACCTGTTGTCTCTCTCTGACCCTAACCCACCTGTTGTCTCTCTCTGACCCTAACCCACCTGTTGTCTCTCTCTGACCCTAACCCACCTGTTGTCTCTCTCTGACCCTAACCCACCTGTTGTCTCTCTCTGACCCTAACCCACCTGTTGTCTCTCTCTCTCTCCCTAACCCACCTGTTGTCTCTCTCTGACCCTAACCCCCCTGTTTTGTCTCTCTCTGACCCTAACCCACCTGTTGTCTCTCTCTCTGACCCTAACCCACCTGTTGTCTCTCTCTCTGACCCTAACCCACCTGTTGTCTCTCTCTGACCCTAACCCACCTGTTGTCTCTCTCTGACCCTAACCCACCTGTTGTCTCTCTCTGACCCTAACCCACCTGTTGTCTCTCTCTGACCCTAACCCACCTGTTGTCTCTCTCTGACCCTAACCCACCTGTTGTCTCTCTCTGACCCTAACCCACCTGTTGTCTCTCTCTGACCCTAACCCACCTGTTGTCTCTCTCTGACCCTAACCCACCTGTTGTCTCTCTCTGACCCTAACCCACCTGTTGTCTCTCTCTGACCCTAACCCACCTGTTGTCTCTCTCTGACCCTAACCCACCTGTTGTCTCTCTCTGACCCTAACCCACCTGTTGTCTGACCCTAACCCACCTGTTGTCTCTCTCTGACCCTAACCCACCTGTTGTCTCTCTCTGACCCTAACCCACCTGTTGTCTCTCTCTGACCCTAACCCACCTGTCTTGTCTCTCTCTGACCCTAACCCACCTGTTGTCTCTCTCTGACCCTAACCCACCTGTTGTCTCTCTCTGACCCTAACCCACCTGTTGTCTCTCTCTGACCCTAACCCACCTGTTGTCTCTCTGACCCTAACCCACCTGTTGTCTCTCTCTGACCCTAACCCACCTGTTGTCTCTCTCTGACCCTAACCCACCTGTTGTCTCTCTCTGACCCTAACCCACCTGTTGTCTCTCTCTGACCCTAACCCACCTGTTGTCTCTCTCTGACCCTAACCCACCTGTTGTCTCTCTCTGACCCTAACCCACCTGTTGTCTCTCTCTGACCCTAACCCACCTGTTGTCTCTCTCTGACCCTAACCCACCTGTTGTCTCTCTCTGACCCTAACCCACCTGTTGTCTCTCTCTGACCCTAACCCACCTGTTGTCTCTCTCTGACCCTAACCCACCTGGTGTCTCTCTCTGACCCAAACCCACCTGTTGTCTCTCTCTGACCCTAACCCACCTGTTGTCTCTCTCTGACCCTAACCCACCTGTTGTCTCTCTCTGACCCTAACCCACCTGTTGTCTCTCTCTGACCCTAACCCACCTGTTGTCTCTCTCTGACCCTAACCCACCTGTTGTCTCTCTCTGACCCTAACCCACCTGTTGTCTCTCTCTGACCCTAACCCACCTGTTGTCTCTCTCTGACCCTAACCCACTGTGTCTGATACTGTAGTAGTTAATGGAAGCCGTGCAGACTGGCTGGGTCTCTATTCACATGGAGATGATGTCTTTCTGCAGTCTGGACTGAGCTTCGTCCACTGGTTCACACAGCAACACTGTGTGGTTTGCTATCTAATAGACGTGTGCCAACACTCTGGGTGTGACATGCTTACTAAACACACTCAGCAGATTAATTGTCTGGCTAACTAACGTTATCGGCTAACTACTAACGAGCCGACTATAAAAAATAAAATAAAAAATATCTAGGTGCTAGCCAACGTTACTGAGTAAACATTAGTCAACTTAGTTTAGCGGCCTAATTTGCTCTAGAAACCCTACCAACTAGCTGCTTTGAGATCAGTTAGCTAGCTAGCTACATCTCTAAACACTAGCTGGTTAGCCAGGTTAGATATCTTGGTAATGTAGAGAGCAGGTCAGTTATAGGGGAAGTAGTTCGCTAGAATAGCTCCTGAATAGTCTAGTTAGGACACTGGTTAGGTCTAGTTAGGACACTGGTTAGGTCTAGTTAGGACACTGGTTAGGTCTAGTTAGGACACTGGTTAGGTCTAGTTAGGGCACTGGTTAGGTCTAGTTAGGACGCTGGTTAGGTCTAGTTAGGACACTGGTTAGGTCTAGTTAGGACACTGGTTAGGTCTAGTTAGGACACTGGTTAGGTCTAGTTAGGACACTGGTTAGGTCTAGTTAGGACACTGGTTAGGTCTAGTTAGGACACTGGTTAGGTCTAGTTAGGCCACCGTGGCAGGAGGACACTGGTTAGGTCTAGTTAGGACACTGGTTAGGTCTAGTTAGGACACTGGTTAGGTCTAGTTAGGACACTGGTTAGGTCTAGTTAGGCCACCTGGTTGGTCTAGTTAAACACTGGTTAGGTCTAGTTAGGACACTGGTTAGGTCAGTTAGGACACTGGTTAGGTCTAGTTAGGCCACCGTGGCAGGAGGACACTGGTTAGGTCTAGTTAGGACGCTGGTTAGGTCTAGTTAGGACACTGGTTAGGTCTAGTTAGGACACTGGTTAGGTCTAGTTAGGATGCTGGTTAGGTCTAGTTAGGCCACCGTGGCAGGAGGACACTGGTTAGGTCTAGTTAGGACGCTGGTTAGGTCTAGTTAGGACACTGGTTAGGTCTAGTTAAGACGCTGGTTAGGTCTAGTTAGGACGCTGGTTAGGTCTAGTTAGGACGCTGGTTAGGTCTAGTTAGGACGCTGGTTAGGTCTAGTTAGGCCACCGTGGCAGGAGAACACTGGTTAGGTCTAGTTAGGATGCTGGTTAGGTCTAGTTAGGACACTGGTTAGGTCTAGTTAGGCCACCGTGGCAGGAGGACACTGGTTAGGTCTAGTTAGGACACTGGTTAGGTCTAGTTAGGACACTGGTTAGGTCTAGTTAAGACGCTGGTTAGGTCTAGTTAAGACGCTGGTTAGGTCTAGTTAGGACGCTGGTTAGGTCTAGTTAGGACGCTGGTTAGGTCTAGTTAGGACACTGGTTAGGTCTAGTTAGGACGCTGGTTAGGTCTAGTTAGGCCACCGTGGCAGGAGGACACTGGTTAGGTCTAGTTAGGACGCTGGTTAGGTCTAGTTAGGCCACCGTGGCAGAAGGACACTGGTTAGGTCTAGTTAGGACACTGGTTAGGTCTAGTTAGGACACTGGTTAGGTCTAGTTAGGCCACCGTGGCAGGAGGACACTGGTTAGGTCTAGTTAGGACGCTGGTTAGGTCTAGTTAGGACACTGGTTAGGTCTAGTTAAGACGCTGGTTAGGTCTAGTTAGGACGCTGGTTAGGTCTAGTTAGGACGCTGGTTAGGTCTAGTTAGGACGCTGGTTAGGTCTAGTTAGGCCACCGTGGCAGGAGGACACTGGTTAGGTCTAGTTAGTGTAACGGATGTGAAACGGCTAGCTTAGTTAGCGGTGTGCGCTAAATAGCGTTTCAATCGGTTACGTCACTTGCTCTGAGACCTTGAAGTAGTATTGGACCCTTGAACTGGCTTTTGTGGAGTGATGGGTAACGATGCTTCCGTGGGTGACTGTTGTCGTTGTTGTCAGAAGGTCCCTGGTTAGGTCTGGGCCAGGTTACAGGTTTAAAAGTATACTGTTACATTAGGACACTGGTTAGGTCTAGTTATGACACTGGTTAGGTCTAGTTAGGATGCTGGTTAGGTCTAGTTAGGACACTGGTTAGGTCTAGTTAGGACGCTGGTTAGGTCTAGCAGGTGCACTCCGCTGGTTAGGTCTAGTTATGACACTGGTTAGGTCAAGTTAGGATGCTGGTTAGGTCTAGTTATGACACTGGTTAGGTCTAGTTAGGACACTGGTTAGGTCTAGTTAGGACACTGGTTAGGTCTAGTTAGGACACTGGTTAGGTCTAGTTAGGACGCTGGTTAGGTCTAGTTAGGACACCGTGGCAGAAGGACACTGGTTAGGTCTAGTTAGGACGCTGGTTAGGTCTAGTTAGGACACTGGTCAACTAAACAGAGTATTATTCAGCTCATGACTAACCTACTAACTAACTGTTCCCGTTAGTTAACTAGCCAAACACCTTGGACGAGGCTGTTACAATGGCATTTGGCAGAGACAAACCAGCCTGTTAAATCAGGCGAATATTAGACGCCTTTCAATCGAAATAGCTAGTTAATAACGTTAATGAAGTAGCTATCCTCATCCGTTTGTTGAGTTATTTGAACTAACTAATAAGAGTTAAGGCCTAGTTAACGTTACCTATTGTACGTTACGTTAGATGTCAGTAAATAGAGAAACCCCCGGATGTGAACCCTGTCCGGTGTCGCTGGCGCCATGACAGCCTCGGAAATGTAGCTCTGTCCACCCCCCTGTTACAGGCTTTTAAATCCAGAATAATACAAATTAAACCGTAAGCGCTTTCCCGGTGTTTTAGTTAGTTTACCTGTCAGGCGGATTTTGATGCTGGACCCGGTCCTCCGAGACCCAGGACCCGACATCACAGCGGAAGAACTGTTACTGTAAACTCCCGTTGTTTTGTTGGTGTCGCTCCAACACACCAACTCGACACTCCTTCCTGGGGGATAGTACTCTAGGTTGTCAGAATATGTGGCTTGTGTCTGTCTTCTTCAGGGGTTAAATGTGTATTATTTCCTGGCGAAATCCCCCGTCCCGACCGAGCCGCAACACAGACGGACATTTTCGGTGGCTCTGGACCATAGAATTAGAATACTAGAAGACCATAGAATTAGAATACTAGAAGGGTCATGAACCGTTCTTATGATTGTCTAAAGGGCGGCCATGTTGGTCAGGGAGTCGACCAACCATGGTTTCCCAGTGCTGTAAGATAAGATAGTGTGAAAAATAATGAATGTAAATCATTTATCTGCACTGTATGTGTGTTAGCTAGCTGGCCAGCCAGTTTTAGAGGAATGATTTCCATTATTTTAATTAAATGCAACATTCAAACAACGCAGTCAATCCACCACAGACAACAAACACAAATGGACATTTATGGTCTGTAAACATATATTTTAGTATAAAAAAATGGTATAAAACCCATAAATTGTATTATAGAGACTACCTACACTCATGGTCCTTTTGCACAGTTGTATATAGACTGCCCATTTTTTTCTACTGTGTTATTGACTTGCTAATTGTTTACTCCATGTGTAACTCTGTGTTGTCTGTTCACACTGCATGCTTTATCTTGGCCAAGTCGCTTTGCAAATGAGAACTTGTTCTCAAAGCCACCTGGTTAAATTGAAATAAAAAAAATTATAAAAAATAAAAATAAATAAAATTCTATGGAAAACAATGAACCGTGTCGAACTGTATTTTCCATGGGATGTTAGTGGAACTAATCTTCCACAGAGTTGATTGTCCCTTTCATATCATGGCTATAATGTAGCACATTTGCTGCTAGAAATGTGTTCAACATCCACTGAGTATCTAGCAAGTTTTCTACAGTAGTAGTTCTAGTTCTACAGTAATCTACAGTAATTGCCTTGGTAACCAAACAAACCCGACACAACGCGGAGAGCTTGGATACAGCCCTTAGCCGTGGTTTATTGGCCATATACCACAACCCCCTGAAGTGCCTTATTGCTGTTATAACCTGGTTATCAATGTAAGCAGAACAGTAAAAATAAATGTTTTGTCATGCCCGTGGTAACCACGGCTGTCAGCCAATCAGCATTCAGGGCTGAGAACCACCCAGTTTATAAAGGGAAATAATACACGCTCTAGAATGCCATTCAAGCCAATCAGAAATTAGCATTCAACAATGGCATGGTATAAATTACAATATTTTAGGTTGACAATAATTATATTACATCATTTCTGATATCACATGCCTTTTATTTTAATGAATAAGAAACATCTGGATTCCAATTTGAATGGTTTGGATTTCTCCCTGGCCAATATGGCTGCCATTTTCACCCCATTCTGGAATTTGACGGTTTATGACATTTCCCCTCTAGTAATTTGATAGGATCTCTATGTTCTGGACTGGCTCAAACAGGCATGTCCTGAAGTTACATGGCAAATACTTCCTCGGGTCTGGAAACATAGGCGTGCTCGGGAATCGGACTGTTTATGATAAATGTTTTTTTTAAAGTGTTGAACGGCAAGGAGAGAGGAGGTGGGAAGGAGGAAAGAGTAAGGAGAGACACAGAGAAGGAAAGGAATGGAAGAAGAGGGTAAAGAAGAGAGAGAGAGAAGGAAAGGAAGGAAGGAGAGAGAGAGAAGGAAGGAATGGAAGAAGAGGGTAAAGAAGAGAGAGAGAATGAAGGAATGGAAGGAGAGGGTAAAGGAGAGAGAGAGAGAAGGAAAGGAAGGAAGGAGAGAGAGAAGGAAGGAATGGGAGGAGAGGGTAAAGGAGAGAGAGAGAAGGAAGGAATGGGAGGAGAGGGTAAAGGAGAGAGAGAGAAGGAAGGAATGGGAGGAGAGGGTAAAGGAGAGAGAGAGAAGGAAGGAATGGGAGGAGAGGGTAAAGGAGAGAGAGAGAAGGAAGGAATGGGAGGAGAGGGTAAAGGAGAGAGAGAGAAGGGAGGAATGGGAGGAGAGGGTAAAGAGAGAGAGAGAGAAGGAATGGGAGGAAGGGGGAGGAGAGGGAGGAATGGGAGGAGGTAAAGGAGAGAAGAGAAGGAAGGAATGGGAGGAGAGGGTAAAGGAGAGAGAGAGAAGGAAGGAATGGGAGGAGAGGGTAAAGGAGAGAGAGAGAAGGAAGGAATGGGAGGAGAGGGTAAAGGAGAGAGAGAATGAAGGAAGGAATGGGAGGAGAGGGTAAAGGAGAGAGAGAGAAGGAAGGAATGGGAGGAGAGGGTAAAGAGAGAGAGAGAAGGAAGGAATGGGAGGAGAGGGTAAAGGAGAGAGAGAGAAGGGAGGAATGGGAGGAGAGGGTAAAGGAGAGAGAGAAGGAAGGAATGGGAGGAGAGGGTAAAGGAGAGAGAGAAGGAAGGGAAGGAATGGGAGGAGAGGGTAAAGGAGAGAGAGAGAAGGAAGGAATGGGAGGAGAGGGTAAAGGAGAGAGAGAGAAGGAAGGAATGGGAGGAGAGGGTAAAGGAGAGAGAGAGAAGGAAGGAATGGGAGGAGAGGGTAAAGGAGAGAGAGAGAAGGAAGGAATGGGAGGAGAGGGTAAAGGAGAGAGAGAGAAGGAAGGAATGGGAGGAGAGGGTAAAGGAGAGAGAGAGAAGGAAGGAATGGGAGGAGAGGGTAAAGGAGAGAGAGAGAAGGAAGGAATGGGAGGAGAGGGTAAAGGAGAGAGAGAGAAGGAAGGAATGGGAGGAGAGGGTAAAGGAGAGAGAGAGAAGGAAGGAATGGGAGGAGAGGGTAAAGAGAGAGAGAGAAGGAAGGAATGGGAGGAATAAAGGGGAGAGAGAAGGAAGGAATGGGAGGAGAGGGTAAAGGAGGAGAGAGAGAAGGAAGGAATGGGAGGAGAGGGTAAAGGAGAGAGAGAGAAGGAAGGAATGGGAGGGAGAGGGTAAAGGAGAGAGAGAGAAGGGAGGAATGGGAGGAGAGGGTAAAGGAGAGAGAGAGAGAAGGAAGGAATGGGAGGAGAGGGTAAAGGAGAGAGAGAAGAAGGAAGGAATGGGAGGAGAGGGTGGGAAAGGAGAGAGAGAGAATGAAGGAATGGGAGGAGAGGGTAAAGGAGAGAGAGAAGGAAGGAATGGGAGGAGAGGGTAAAGGAGAGAGAGAGAAGGGAGGAATGGGAGGAGAGGGTAAAGGAGGGAAAGAGAAGGAAGGAATGGGAGGAGAGGGTAAAGGAGAGAGAGAGAAGGAAGGAATGGGAGGAGAGGGTAAAGGAGAGAGAGAGAAGGAAGGAATGGGAGGAGAGGGTAAAGGAGAGAGAGAGAAGGAAGGAATGGGAGGAGAGGGTAAAGGAGAGAGAGAGAAGGAAGGAATGGGAGGAGAGGGTAAAGGAGAGAAAGAGAAGGAAGGAATGGGAGGAGAGGGTAAAGGAGAGAGAGAGAAGGAAGGAATGGGAGGAGAGGGTAAAGGAGAGAGAGAGAAAGAAGGAAGGGAGGAGAGGGTAAAGGAGAGAGAGAGAAAGGAAGGAATGGGAGGAGAGGGTAAAGGAGAGAGAGAGAAGGAAGGAATGGGAGGAGAGGGTAAAGAGAGAGAGAAGGAAGGAATGGGAGGGAGGGTAAAGGGAAGAGAAGAGAAGGAAGGAATGGGAGAGAGGGTAAAGGAGAGAGAGAGAAGGAAGGAATGGGAGGAGAGGGTAAAGGAGAGAGAGAGAAGGAAGGAATGGGAGGAGAGGGTAAAGGGAGAGAGAGAAGGAAGGAATGGGAGGAGAGGGTAAAGGAGAGAGAGAGAAGGAAGGAATGGGAGAGAGAGGGTAAAGGAGAGAGAGAATGGAAGGAATGGGAGGAGAGGGTAAAGGAGAGAGAGAGAAGGAAGGAATGGGAGGAGAGGGTAAAGGAGAGAGAGAGAAGGAAGGAATGGGAGGAGAGGGTAAAGGAGAGAGAGAGAAGGAAGGAATGGGAGGAGAGGGTAAAGGGGAGAGAGAGGAAGGAATGGGAGGAGAGAGGGTAAAGGAGAGGAGAGAAGGAATTAGGATGGGAGAGAGGGTAAAGGAGAGAATGAGAAGGAAGGAATGGGAGGAGAGAGGGTAAAGGAGAGAGAGAGTAAAGGAAGGAATAGGGAGGAGAGGGTAAAGGAGAGAGAGAGAAAGGAGGGAGGGAAGAGGGTAAAGGGAGAGAGAGAGAGAAAGGAGGGAGGGAACAGAGGGTAAAGGAGAGAGAAAGGAGGGGAGGGAAGAGAGGGTAAAGGGAGAGAGAGAGTGAATGATTAGGTATAGAGGAGGGTATAGGAGGGAGTGAATGCATTAGGTATAGATAGGGTATAGGGGGAGTGAATGCATTAGGTATAGATAGGGTATAGGGGGAGTGAATGCATTAGGTATAGATAGGGTATAGGGGGAGTGAATGCATTAGGTATAGATAGGGTATAGGGGGAGTGAATGCATTAGGTATAGATAGGGTATAGGGGGAGTGAATGCATTAGGTATAGATAGGGTATAGGGGGAGTGAATGCATTAGGTATAGATAGGGTATAGGGGGAGTGAATGCATTAGGTATAGATAGGGTATAGGGGGAGTGAATGCATTAGGTTGTGTTTAGTATAGATAGGGTATATCAGAAGCCCTGTTGGTGGTAGGTGCACTTGATTCAGAAGCCCTGTTGGCGGTAGGTGCACTTGATTCCAGCAGTATACCACTCTGCATACCGCTGCTGGCTTGCTTCTGAAGCTAAGCAGGGTTGGTCCTGGTCAGTTCCTGGATGGGAGACCAGATGCTGCTGGAAGTGGTGTTAGAGGGCCAGTAGGAGGCACTTTTTCCTCTGGTCTAAAAAATATCCCAATGCCCCAGGGCAGTGATTGGGGACACTGCCCTGTGTAGGGTGCCGTCTTTCGGATGGGACGTTAAACGGGTGTCCTGACTCTCTGAGGTCATTAAAGATCCCATGGCACTTATCGTAAGAGTAGGGGTGTTAACCCCGGTGTCCTGGCTCTCTGAGGTCATTAAAGATCCCATGGTACTTATCGTAAGAGTAGGGGTGTTAACCCCGGTGTCCTGACTCTCTGAGGTCATTAAAGATCCCATGGTACTTATCGTAAGAGTAGGGGTGTTAACCCCGGTGTCCTGACTCTCTGTGGTCATTAAAGATCCCATGGCACTTATCGTAAGAGTAGGGGTGTTAACCCCGGTGTCCTGGCTAAATTCCCAATCTGGCCCTCAAACCATCACAGTCACCTAATAATCCCCTGTTTACAATTGGCTCATTCATCCCCCTCCTCTCCCCTGTAACTATTCCCCAGGTCGTTGCTGCAAATGAGAACGTGTTCTCAGTCAACTGACCTGGTAAAACAATGGATAAAACATACGTAAAATAACGGATAAATAAAATTTAAAAAATTCAGAAGCCCTGTTGGAGGTAGGTGCACTTGATTCAGAAGCCCTGTTGGAGGTAGGTGCACTTGATTCAGAAGCCCTGTTGGAGTTAGGTGCACTTGATTCAGAAGCCCTGTTGGCGGTAGGTGCACTTGATTCAGAAGCCCTGTTGGAGGTAGGTGCACTTGATTCAGAAGCCCTGTTGGAGGTAGGTGCACTTGATTCAGAAGCCCTGTTGGAGGTAGGTGCACTTGATTCAGAAGCCCTGTTGGAGGTAGGTGCACTTGATTCAGAAGCCCTGTTGGTAGGTGCACTTGATTCAGAAGCCCTGTTGGAGGTAGGTGCACTTGATTCAGAAGCCCTGTTGGAGGTAGGTGCACTTGATTCAGAAGCCCTGTTGGAGGTAGGTGCACTTGATTCAGAAGCCCTGTTGGAGGTAGGTGCACTTGATTCAGAAGCCCTGTTGGAGGTAGGTGCACTTGATTCAGAAGCCCTGTTGGAGGTAGGTGCACTTGATTCAGAAGCCCTGTTGGCGGTAGGTGCACTTGATTCAGAAGCCCTGTTGGAGGTAGGTGCACTTGATTCAGAAGCCCTGTTGGAGGTAGGTGCACTTGATTCAGAAGCCCTGTTGGAGGTAGGTGCACTTGATTCAGAAGCCCTGTTGGAGGTAGGTGCACTTGATTCAGAAGCCCTGTTGGAGGTAGGTGCACTTGATTCAGAAGCCCTGTTGGAGGTAGGTGCACTTGATTCAGAAGCCCTGTTGGAGGTAGGTGCACTTGATTCAGAAGCCCTGTTGGAGGTAGGTGCACTTGATTCAGAAGCCCTGTTGGAGGTAGGTGCACTTGATTCAGAAGCCCTGTTGGCGGTAGGTGCGCTTGATTCAGAAGCCCTGTTGGAGGTAGGTGCACTTGATTCAGAAGCCCTGTTGGAGGTAGGTGAACTTGATTCAAAAGCCCTGTTGGCAGTAGGTGCGCTTGATTCAGAAGCCCTGTTGGAGGTAGGTGCACTTGATTCAGAAGCCCTGTTGGAGGTTTGAGTAAAGCCAGTGTGTCTATGTATGTGGATTACTCAACACTATACACGTCAGCTACCTCAGCAACTGAAATGACTGCAACCCTTAAAGAGCTGCAGTCAGTTTCAGAATGGGTGGCAAGACATAAGTTAGGTCCTACAGGCCCTAGTTTCTACCTTCTTAACAGCACTATCAGCAAGGCAGGTCCTACAGGCCCCAGTTTCTACCTTCTTAACAACACTATCAGCAAGTTAGGTCCTACAGGCCCTAGTTTCTACCTTCTTAACAACACTATCAGCAAGACAGGTCCTACAGGCCCTAGTTTCTACCTTCTTAACAACACTATCAGCAAGGCAGGTCCTACAGGCCCTAGTTTCTACCTTCTTAACAACACTATTAACAAGACAGGTCCTACAGGCCCTAGTTTCTACCTTCTTAACAACACTATCAACAAGGCAGGTCCTACAGGCCCTAGTTTCTACCTTCTTAACAACACTATCAACAAGGCAGGTCCTACAGGCCCTAGTTTCTACCTTCTTAACATGAAGGAACACTATCAACAAGGCAGGTCATCAACATGAAGGACAGAGAAACCTTCTTAACAACACTATTCAACAAGGACAGGAAACAGGTCTAGTTTCTACCTTCTTAACAACACTATCAGAAGGGACAGAGAAACAGGTCTATTACATCAACATGAAGGACAGAGTTTCTACCTTACATCAACATGAAGGACACTATCAAGAAACATGTACATGTCAGTTTCAACATGAAGGACAGAGAAACACTATCATCAACAGGAAGGACAGAGAAACAGTTTCTACAGAGAAACATGTCTTACACAACACTGAAGGACAGAGAAAGTTTCATCTTAACAACACTCAACAAGGACAGAGTTACATGTCTGTTACAGTTTCAACATGAAACACACATGAAGGACAGAGAAACATGTCTGTTACATCAACATGAAGGACAGAGAAACAGGCCCTAGTTTCTACCTTCTTATCAACACTATCAACATGAAGGACAGAGGACAAGTTTCTGAACCATTCTTAATCAACATGAAGGACAGAGAAACATCAACATGAAGGCAGGTCTATTACAGAAGCCCTAGTCAACACCTTCTTCAACATGAAGGACAGAGAAACATGAAGGACAGAGAAACTATTAACAAACATGACAGGACATGAAGGACAGAGAAACATGTCTGTTACATCAATCATGAAGGACAGAGAAACATGTCTAGTTACATCAACATGAAGGACAGAAACCCTAGTTTCTACCTTCTTAACAACACTGAACAGACATGTCTGTTTCTACCTTCTTTATCAGGACAGAGAAACAGGTCCTACACATCTTCTTAACAACATGACAGGACAGAGAAACATGTCTATTACATCAACATGAAGGACAGAGAAACATGCCCATGAAGGACAGAGAAACAGTTTCTACCTTCTTAACAACATCAACATGAAGGACAGAGAAACATGTACATCAACATGAAGGACAGAGAAACATACAGGAAACATCAACATGAAGGACAGAGAAACATTCATCAACATGAAGGACAGAGAAACATGTTACATCATGAAGGTAGTTTGTTTTGAAGGACAGAGAAACATCAACATGAAGGACAGAGAAACATGTCTATTACATCAACATGAAGGACAGAGAAACATGTCTGTTACATCAACATGAAGGACAGAGAAACATGTCTGTTACATCAACATGAAGGACAGAGAAACATGTCTATTACATCAACATGAAGGACAGAGAAACATGTCTGTTACATCAACATGAAGGACAGAGAAACATGTCTGTTACATCAACATGAAGGACAGAGAAACATGTCTATTACATCAACATGAAGGACAGAGAAACATGTCTATTACATCAACATGAAGGACAGAGAAACATGTCTGTTACATCAACATGAAGGACAGAGAAACATGTCTATTACATCAACATGAAGGACAGAGAAACATCAACATGAAGGACAGAGAAACATGTCTATTACATCAACATGAAGGACAGAGAAACATGTCTGTTACATCAACATGAAGGACAGAGAAACATGTCTATTACATCAACATGAAGGACAGAGAAACATGTCTATTACATCAACATGAAGGACAGAGAAACATGTCTGTTACATCAACATGAAGGACAGAGAAACATGTCTGTTACATCAACATGAAGGACAGAGAAACATGTCTATTACATCAACATGAAGGACAGAGAAACATGTCTGTTACATCAACATGAAGGACAGAGAAACATGAAGGTCAGAGAAACATTACATCAACATGAAGGACAGAGAAACATGTCTATTACATCAACATGAAGGACAGAGAAACATCAACATGAAGGACAGAGAAACATGTCTATTACATCAACATGAAGGACAGAGAAACATGTCTGTTACATCAACATGAAGGACAGAGAAACATGTCTGTTACATCAACATGAAGGACAGAGAAACATGTCTGTTACATCAACATGAAGGACAGAGAAACATGTCTATTACATCAACATGAAGGACAGAGAAACATGTCTGTTACATCAACATGAAGGACAGAGAAACATCAACATGAAGGACAGAGAAACATGTCTATTACATCAACATGAAGGACAGAGAAACATGTCTATTACATCAACATGAAGGACAGAGAAACATCAACATGAAGGACAGAGAAACATGTCTATTACATCAACATGAAGGACAGAGAAACATGTCTATTACATCAACATGAAGGACAGAGAAACAGAAACATCAACATGAAGGACAGAGAAACAATTACATCAACATGAAGGACAGAGAAACATGTCTATTACATCAACATGAAGGACAGAGAAACATGTCTGTTACATCAACATGAAGGACAGAGAAACATGTCTATTACATCAACATGAAGGACAGAGAAACATCAACATGAAGGACAGAGAAACATGTCTGTTACATCAACATGAAGGACAGAGAAACATGTCTGTTACATCAACATGAAGGACAGAGAAACATGTCTATTACATCAACATGAAGGACAGAGAAACATCAACATGAAGGACAGAGAAACATCAACATGAAGGACAGAGAAACATGTCTGTTACATCAACATGAAGGACAGAGAAACATGTCTGTTACATCAACATGAAGGACAGAGAAACATGTCTGTTACATCAACATGAAGGACAGAGAAACATGTCTGTTACATCAACATGAAGGACAGAGAAACATGTCTATTACATCAACATGAAGGACAGAGAAACATGTCTATTACATCAACATGAAGGACAGAGAAACATGTCTATTACATCAACATGAAGGACAGAGAAACATGTCTGTTACATCAACATGAAGGACAGAGAAACATGTCATGAAGGACAGAGAAACATCAACATGAAGGACAGAGAAACATGTCTGTTACATCAACATGAAGGACAGAGAAACATGTCTATTACATCAACATGAAGGACAGAGAAACATGTCTGTTACATCAACATGAAGGACAGAGAAACATGTCTGTTACATCAACATGAAGGACAGAGAAACATGTCTGAAACAGAGAAACATGTCTAACATCAACATGAAGGACAGAGAAACATGTCTGTTACATCAACATGAAGGACAGAGAAACATGTCTGTTACATCAACATGAAGGACAGAGAAACATGTCTATTACATCAACATGAAGGACAGAGAAACATCATCAACATGAAGGACAGAGAAACATGTCTATTACATCAACATGAAGGACAGAGAAACATGTCTGTTACATCAACATGAAGGACAGAGAAACATGTCTATTACATCAACATGAAGGACAGAGAAACAACATCAACATGAAGGACAGAGAAACATGTCTGTTACATCAACATGAAGGACAGAGAAACATGTCTATTACATCAACATGAAGGACAGAGAAACATCAACATGAAGGACAGAGAAACATGTCTATTACATCAACATGAAGGACAGAGAAACATGTCTGTTACATCAACATGAAGGACAGAGAAACATGTCTATTACATCAACATGAAGGACAGAGAAACATCAACATGAAGGACAGAGAAACATGTCTATTACATCAACATGAAGGACAGAGAAACATGTCTGTTACATCAACATGAAGGACAGAGAAACATGTCTGTTACATCAACATGAAGGACAGAGAAACATGTCTATTACATCAACATGAAGGACAGAGAAACATGTCTGTTACATCAACATGAAGGACAGAGAAACATCAACATGAAGGACAGAGAAACATGTCTGTTACATCAACATGAAGGACAGAGAAACATCAACATGAAGGACAGAGAAACATGTCTATTACATCAACATGAAGGACAGAGAAACATGTCTATTACATCAACATGAAGGACAGAGAAACATGTCTGTTACATCAACATGAAGGACAGAGAAACATGTCTATTACATCAACATGAAGGACAGAGAAACATGTCTGTTACATCAACATGAAGGACAGAGAAACATCAACATGAAGGACAGAGAAACATGTCTGTTACATCAACATGAAGGACAGAGAAACATCAACATGAAGGACAGAGAATACATCAACATGAAGGACAGAGAAACATGTCTATTACATCAACATGAAGGACAGAGAAACATGTCTATTACATCAACATGAAGGGACATGAAGGACAGAGAAACATGTCTGTTACATCAACATGAAGGACAGAGAAACATGTCTGTTACATCAACATGAAGGACAGAGAAACATGTCTATTACATCAACATGAAGGACAGAGAAACATGTCTATTACATCAACATGAAGGACAGAGAAACATGTCTGTTACATCAACATGAAGGACAGAGAAACATGTCTATTACATCAACATGAAGGACAGAGAAACATGTCTATTACATCAACATGAAGGACAGAGAAACATGTCTATTACATCAACATGAAGGACAGAGAAACATCAACATGAAGGACAGAGAAACATGTCTGTTACATCAACATGAAGGACAGAGAAACATGTCTATTACATCAACATGAAGGACAGAGAAACATGTCTATTACATCAACATGAAGGACAGAGAAACATGTCTATTACATCAACATGAAGGACAGAGAAACATGTCTATTACATCAACATGAAGGACAGAGAAACATCAACATGAAGGACAGAGAAACATGTCTATTACATCAACATGAAGGACAGAGAAACATGTCTGTTACATCAACATGAAGGACAGAGAAACATCAACATGAAGGACAGAGAAACATGTCTATTACATCAACATGAAGGACAGAGAAACATGTCTATTACATCAACATGAAGGACAGAGAAACATGTCTATTACATCAACATGAAGGACAGAGAAACATGTCTGTTACATCAACATGAAGGACAGAGAAACATGTCTATTACATCAACATGAAGGACAGAGAAACATGTCTGTTACATCAACATGAAGGACAGAGAAACATGTCTATTACATCAACATGAAGGACAGAGAAACATCAACATGAAGGACAGAGAAACATGTCTGTTACATCAACATGAAGGACAGAGAAACATGTCTATTACATCAACATACATCAACATGAAGGACAGAGAAACATGTCTGTTACATCAACATGAAGGACAGAGAAACATGTCTATTACATCAACATGAAGGACAGAGAAACATGTCTATTACATCAACATGAAGGACAGAGAAACAACATCAACATGAAGGACAGAGAAACATGTCTACATTACATCAACATGAAGGACAGAGAAACATGTCTGTTACATCAACATGAAGGACAGAGAAACAAACATGAAGGACAGAGTCTATTACATCAACATGAAGGACAGAGAAACATGTCTGTTACATCAACATGAAGGACAGAGAAACATGAAGGACAGAGAAACATGTCTGTTACATCAACATGAAGGACAGAGAAACATGAAACATCAACATATTACATCAACATGAAGGACAGAGAAACATGTCTGTTACATCAACATGAAGGACAGAGAAACATATTACATCAACATGAAGGACAGAGAAACATGTCTATTACATCAACATGAAGGACAGAGAAACATCAACATGAAGGACAGAGAAACATGTCAACATACATCAACATGAAGGACAGAGAAACATGTCTATTACATCAACATGAAGGACAGAGAAACATGTCTATTACATCAACATGAAGGACAGAGAAACATCAACATGAAGGACAGAGAAACATGTCTATTACATCAACATGAAGGACAGAGAAACATGTCTGTTACATCAACATGAAGGACAGAGAAACATGTCTATTACATCAACATGAAGGACAGAGAAACATGTCTGTTACATCAACATGAAGGACAGAGAAACATCAACATGAAGGACAGAGAAACATGTCTGTTACATCAACATGAAGGACAGAGAAACATGTCTATTACATCAACATGAAGGACAGAGAAACATGTCTGTTACATCAACATGAAGGACAGAGAAACATGTCTGTTACATCAACATGAAGGACAGAGAAACATGTCTATTACATCAACATGAAGGACAGAGAAACATGTCTATTACATCAACATGAAGGACAGAGAAACATCAACATGAAGGACAGAGAAACATGTCTATTACATCAACATGAAGGACAGAGAAACATGTCTGTTACATCAACATGAAGGACAGAGAAACATGTCTATTACATCAACATGAAGGACAGAGAAACATCAACATGAAGGACAGAGAAACATGTCTGTTACATCAACATGAAGGACAGAGAAACATGTCTGTTACATCAACATGAAGGACAGAGAAACATCAACATGAAGGACAGAGAAACATGTCTATTACATCAACATGAAGGACAGAGAAACATGTCTGTTACATCAACATGAAGGACAGAGAAACATGTCTGTTACATCAACATGAAGGACAGAGAAACATGTCTGTTACATCAACATGAAGGACAGAGAAACATGTCTGTTACATCAACATGAAGGACAGAGAAACATGTCTGTTACATCAACATGAAGGACAGAGAAACATGTCTATTACATCAACATGAAGGACAGAGAAACATGTCTATTACATCAACATGAAGGACAGAGAAACATGTCTGTTACATCAACATGAAGGACAGAGAAACATGTCTATTACATCAACATGAAGGACAGAGAAACATCAACATGAAGGACAGAGAAACATGTCTGTTACATCAACATGAAGGACAGAGAAACATGTCTATTACATCAACATGAAGGACAGAGAAACATGTCTGTTACATCAACATGAAGGACAGAGAAACATGTCTGTTACATCAACATGAAGGACAGAGAAACATGTCTGTTACATCAACATGAAGGACAGAGAAACATGTCTGTTACATCAACATGAAGGACAGAGAAACATGTCTATTACATCAACATGAAGGACAGAGAAACATCAACATGAAGGACAGAGAAACATGTCTGTTACATCAACATGAAGGACAGAGAAACATGTCTATTACATCAACATGAAGGACAGAGAAACATGTCTGTTACATCAACATGAAGGACAGAGAAACATGTCTGTTACATCAACATGAAGGACAGAGAAACATGTCTGTTACATCAACATGAAGGACAGAGAAACATGTCTATTACATCAACATGAAGGACAGAGAAACATGTCTATTACATCAACATGAAGGACAGAGAAACATGTCTGTTACATCAACATGAAGGACAGAGAAACATCAACATGAAGGACAGAGAAACATGTCTATTACATCAACATGAAGGACAGAGAAACATGTCTATTACATCAACATGAAGGACAGAGAAACATGTCTATTACATCAACATGAAGGACAGAAAAGTCTATTACATCAACATGAAGGACAGAGAAACATGTCTATTACATCAACATGAAGGACAGAGAAACATGTCTATTACATCAACATGAAGGACAGAGAAACATGTCTATTACATCAACATGAAGGACAGAGAAACATGTCTGTTACATCAACATGAAGGACAGAGAAACATGTCTGTTACATCAACATGAAGGACAGAGAAACATGTCTATTACATCAACATGAAGGACAGAGAAACATGTCTGTTACATCAACATGAAGGACAGAGAAACATGTCTGTTACATCAACATGAAGGACAGAGAAACATGTCTATTACATCAACATGAAGGACAGAGAAACATGTCTATTACATCAACATGAAGGACAGAGAAACATGTCTGTTACATCAACATGAAGGACAGATGTCTGTTACATCAACATGAAGGAACATCAACATGAAGGACAGAGAAACATCAACATGAAGGACAGAGAAACATGTCTGTTACATCAACATGAAGGACAGAGAAACATGTCTGTTACATCAACATGAAGGACAGAGAAACATGTCTATTACATCAACATGAAGGACAGAGAAACATGTCTATTACATCAACATGAAGGACAGAGAAACATGTCTATTACATCAACATGAAGGACAGAGAAACATGTCTGTTACATCAACATGAAGGACAGAGAAACATGTCAACATGAAGGACAGAGAAACATCAACATGAAGGACAGAGAAACATGTCTATTACATCAACATGAAGGACAGAGAAACATGTCTGTTACATCAACATGAAGGACAGAGAAACATGTCTATTACATCAACATGAAGGACAGAGAAACATGTCTGTTACATCAACATGAAGGACAGAGAAACATGTCTGTTACATCAACATGAAGGACAGAGAAACATGTCTGTTACATCAACATGAAGGACAGAGAAACATGTCTGTTACATCAACATGAAGGACAGAGAAACATGTCTGTTACATCAACATGAAGGACAGAGAAACATGTCTGTTACATCAACATGAAGGACAGAGAAACATGTCTATTACATCAACATGAAGGACAGAGAAACATGTCTGTTACATCAACATGAAGGACAGAGAAACATCAACATGAAGGACAGAGAAACATGTCTATTACATCAACATGAAGGACAGAGAAACATCAACATGAAGGACAGAGAAACATGTCTGTTACATCAACATGAAGGACAGAGAAACATCAACATGAAGGACAGAGAAACATGTCTGTTACATCAACATGAAGGACAGAGAAACATCAACATGAAGGACAGAGAAACATGTCTATTACATCAACATGAAGGACAGAGAAACATGTCTGTTACATCAACATGAAGGACAGAGAAACATGTCTATTACATCAACATGAAGGACAGAGAAACATGTCTATTACATCAACATGAAGGACAGAGAAACATGTCTGTACATCAACATCAACATGAAGGACAGAGAAACATGTCTATTACATCAACATGAAGGACAGAGAAACATGTCTGTTACATCAACATGAAGGACAGAGAAACATGTCTGTTACATCAACATGAAGGACAGAGAAACATGTCTATTACATCAACATGAAGGACAGAGAAACATGTCTATTACATCAACATGAAGGACAGAGAAACATCAACATGAAGGACAGAGAAACATGTCTGTTACATCAACATGAAGGACAGAGAAACATGTCTGTTACATCAACATGAAGGACAGAGAAACATGTCTATTACATCAACATGAAGGACAGAGAAACATGTCTGTTACATCAACATGAAGGACAGAGAAACATGTCTATTACATCAACATGAAGGACAGAGAAACATGTCTATTACATCAACATGAAGGACAGAGAAACATCAACATGAAGGACAGAGAAACATGTCTATTACATCAACATGAAGGACAGAGAAACATGTCTATTACATCAACATGAAGGACAGAGAAACATGTCTATTACATCAACATGAAGGACAGAGAAACATCAACATGAAGGACAGAGAAACATGTCTATTACATCAACATGAAGGACAGAGAAACATCAACATGAAGGACAGAGAAACATGTCTGTTACATCAACATGAAGGACAGAGAAACATGTCTATTACATCAACATGAAGGACAGAGAAACATGTCTGTTACATCAACATGAAGGACAGAGAAACATGTCTGTTACATCAACATGAAGGACAGAGAAACATGTCTGTTACATCAACATGAAGGACAGAGAAACATGTCAACATGAAGGACAGAGAATGTCTTACATCAACATGAAGGACAGAGAAACATGTCTGTTACATCAACATGAAGGACAGAGAAACATGTCTGTTACATCAACATGAAGGACAGAGAAACAAACATCAACATGAAGGACAGAGAAACATGTCTATTACATCAACATGAAGGACAGAGAAACAACATCAACATGAAGGACAGAGAAACATGTCTGTTACATCAACATGAAGGACAGAGAAACATCAACATGAAGGACAGAGAAACATGTCTGTTACATCAACATGAAGGACAGAGAAACATGTCTGTTACATCAACATGAAGGACAGAGAAACATGTCTGTTACATCAACATGAAGGACAGAGAAACATGTCTGTTACATCAACATGAAGGACAGAGAAACATCAACATGAAGGACAGAGAAACATGTCTATTACATCAACATGAAGGACAGAGAAACATGTCTGTTACATCAACATGAAGGACAGAGAAACATCAACATGAAGGACAGAGAAACATGTCTGTTACATCAACATGAAGGACAGAGAAACATGTCTGTTACATCAACATGAAGGACAGAGAAACATGTCTGTTACATCAACATACATCAACATGAAGGACAGAGAAACATGTCTATTACATCAACATGAAGGACAGAGAAACATGTCTATTACATCAACATGAAGGACAGAGAAACATGTCTAAACATCAACATGAAGGACAGAGAAACATGTCTATTACATCAACATGAAGGACAGAGAAACATGTCTGTTACATCAACATGAAGGACAGAGAAACATGTCTATTACATCAACATGAAGGACAGAGAAACATGTCTATTACATCAACATGAAGGACAGAGAAACATCAACATGAAGGACAGAGAAACATGTCTGTTACATCAACATGAAGGACAGAGAAACATGTCTATTACATCAACATGAAGGACAGAGAAACATGTCTATTACATCAACATGAAGGACAGAGAAACATGTCTGTTACATCAACATGAAGGACAGAGAAACATGTCTATTACATCAACATGAAGGACAGAGAAACATGTCTATTACATCAACATGAAGGACAGAGAAACATGTCTGTTACATCAACATGAAGGACAGAGAAACATGTCTGTTACATCAACATGAAGGACAGAGAAACATCAACATGAAGGACAGAGAAACATGTCTATTACATCAACATGAAGGACAGAGAAACATCAACATGAAGGACAGAGAAACATGTCTGTTACATCAACATGAAGGACAGAGAAACATGTCTGTTACATCAACATGAAGGACAGAGAAACATCAACATGAAGGACAGAGAAACATGTCTATTACATCAACATGAAGGACAGAGAAACATGTCTGTTACATCAACATGAAGGACAGAGAAACATGTCTATTACATCAACATGAAGGACAGAGAAACATGTCTGTTACATCAACATGAAGGACAGAGAAACATGTCTATTACATCAACATGAAGGACAGAGAAACATGTCTATTACATCAACATGAAGGACAGAGAAACATGTCTATTACATCAACATGAAGGACAGAGAAACATCAACATGAAGGACAGAGAAACATGTCTATTACATCAACATGAAGGACAGAGAAACATGTCTGTTACATCAACATGAAGGACAGAGAAACATGTCTATTACATCAACATGAAGGACAGAGAAACATGTCTATTACATCAACATGAAGGACAGAGAAACATCAACATGAAGGACAGAGAAACATGTCTGTTACATCAACATGAAGGACAGAGAAACATGTCTATTACATCAACATGAAGGACAGAGAAACATGTCTGTTACATCAACATGAAGGACAGAGAAACATCAACATGAAGGACAGAGAAACATGTCTGTTACATCAACATGAAGGACAGAGAAACATGTCTATTACATCAACATGAAGGACAGAGAAACATGTCTATTACATCAACATGAAGGACAGAGAAACATGTCTGTTACATCAACATGAAGGACAGAGAAACATCAACATGAAGGACAGAGAAACATGTCTATTACATCAACATGAAGGACAGAGAAACATGTCTATTACATCAACATGAAGGACAGAGAAACATGTCTGTTACATCAACATGAAGGACAGAGAAACATGTCTATTACATCAACATGAAGGACAGAGAAACATCATGAAGGACAGAGAAACATCAACATGAAGGACAGAGAAACATGTCTATTACATCAACATGAAGGACAGAGAAACATGTCTGTTACATCAACATGAAGGACAGAGAAACATGTCTATTACATCAACATGAAGGACAGAGAAACATGTCTGTTACATCAACATGAAGGACAGAGAAACATGTCTGTTACATCAACATGAAGGACAGAGAAACATGTCTATTACATCAACATGAAGGACAGAGAAACATCAACATGAAGGACAGAGAAACATGTCTGTTACATCAACATGAAGGACAGAGAACAAACATGTGAAGGACAGATTACATCAACATGAAGGACAGAGAAACATGTCTATTACATCAACATGAAGGACAGAGAAAAACTATTACATCAACATGAAGGACAGAGAAACATGTCTGTTACATCAACATGAAGGACAGAGAAACATGTCTATTACATCAACATGAAGGACAGAGATCAACATGAAACTATTACATCAACATGAAGGACAGAGAAACATGTCTGTTACATCAACATGAAGGACAGAGAAACAATTACATCAACATGAAGGACAGAGAAACATGTCTATTACATCAACATGAAGGACAGAGAAACATGTCTATTACATCAACATGAAGGACAGAGAAACATGTCTGTTACATCAACATGAAGGACAGAGAAACATGTCTATTACATCAACATGAAGGACAGAGAAACATGTCTACATCAACATACATCAACATGAAGGACAGAGAAACATGTCTATTACATCAACATGAAGGACAGAGAAACATGTCTATTACATCAACATGAAGGACAGAGAAACATGTCTGTTACATCAACATGAAGGACAGAGAAACATGTCTATTACATCAACATGAAGGACAGAGAAACATCAACATGAAGGACAGAGAAACATGTCTGTTACATCAACATGAAGGACAGAGAAACATGTCTATTACATCAACATGAAGGACAGAGAAACATGTCTATTACATCAACATGAAGGACAGAGAAACATGTCTATTACATCAACATGAAGGACAGAGAAACATGTCTGTTACATCAACATGAAGGACAGAGAAACATGTCTATTACATCAACATGAAGGACAGAGAAACATGTCTATTACATCAACATGAAGGACAGAGAAACATCAACATGAAGGACAGAGAAACATGTCTGTTACATCAACATGAAGGACAGAGAAACATGTCTGTTACATCAACATGAAGGACAGAGAAACATGTCTGTTACATCAACATGAAGGACAGAGAAACATGTCTGTTACATCAACATGAAGGACAGAGAAACATCAACATGAAGGACAGAGAAACATGTCTATTACATCAACATGAAGGACAGAGAAACATGTCTATTACATCAACATGAAGGACAGAGAAACATGTCTCAATTACATCAACATGAAGGACAGAGACATCAACATGAAGGACAGAGTCATGAAGGTTACATCAACATGAAGGACAGAGAAACATGTCTATTACATCAACATGAAGGACAGAGAAACATGTCTATTACATCAACATGAAGGACAGAGAAACATGTCTATTACATCAACATGAAGGACAGAGAAACATGTCTGTTACATCAACATGAAGGACAGAGAAACATCAACATGAAGGACAGAGAAACATGTCTATTACATCAACATGAAGGACAGAGAAACATGTCTATTACATCAACATGAAGGACAGAGAAACATGTCTGTTACATCAACATGAAGGACAGAGAAACATGTCTGTTACATCAACATGAAGGACAGAGAAACATGTCTGTTACATCAACATGAAGGACAGAGAAACATCAACATGAAGGACAGAGAAACATGTCTGTTACATCAACATGAAGGACAGAGAAACATGTCTATTACATCAACATGAAGGACAGAGAAACATGTCTATTACATCAACATGAAGGACAGAGAAACATGTCTGTTACATCAACATGAAGGACAGAGAAACATGTCTATTACATCAACATGAAGGACAGAGAAACATGTCTATTACATCAACATGAAGGACAGAGAAACATGTCTGTTACATCAACATGAAGGACAGAGAAACATGTCATTACATCAACATGAAGGACAGAAACATGTCTATTACATCAACATGAAGGACAGAGAAACATGTCTGTTACATCAACATGAAGGACAGAGAAACATGTCTGTTACATCAACATGAAGGACAGAGAAACATGTCTGTTACATCAACATGAAGGACAGAGAAACATGTCTATTACATCAACATGAAGGACAGAGAAACATGTCTATTACATCAACATGAAGGACAGAGAAACATGTCACATCATGAAGGACAGAGAAACATGTCTGTTACATCAACATGAAGGACAGAGAAACATGTCTATTACATCAACATGAAGGACAGAGAAACATACATCAACATGAAGGACAGAGAAACATGTCTATTACATCAACATGAAGGACAGAGAAACATGTCTGTTACATCAACATGAAGGACAGAGAAACATCAACATGAAGGACAGAGAAACATGTCTATTACATCAACATGAAGGACAGAGAAACATCAACATGAAGGACAGAGAAACATGTCTGTTACATCAACATGAAGGACAGAGAAACATCAACATGAAGGACAGAGAAACATGTCTGTTACATCAACATGAAGGACAGAGAAACATCAACATGAAGGACAGAGAAACATGTCTATTACATCAACATGAAGGACAGAGAAACATGTCTGTTACATCAACATGAAGGACAGAGAAACATGTCTGTTACATCAACATGAAGGACAGAGAAACATGTCTGTTACATCAACATGAAGGACAGAGAAACATGTCTATTACATCAACATGAAGGACAGAGAAACATCAACATGAAGGACAGAGAAACATGTCTGTTACATCAACATGAAGGACAGAGAAACATGTCTATTACATCAACATGAAGGACAGAGAAACATGTCTGTTACATCAACATGAAGGACAGAGAAACATCAACATGAAGGACAGAGAAACATGTCTATTACATCAACATGAAGGACAGAGAAACATGTCATTACATGTTACATCAACATGAAGGACAGAGAAACATGTCTATTACATCAACATGAAGGACAGAGAAACATGTCTATTACATCAACATGAAGGACAGAGAAACATGTCTGTTACATCAACATGAAGGACAGAGAAACATGTCTGTTACATCAACATGAAGGACAGAGAAACATGTCTGTTACATCAACATGAAGGACAGAGAAACATGTCTATTACATCAACATGAAGGACAGAGAAACATCAACATGAAGGACAGAGAAACATGTCTATTACATCAACATGAAGGACAGAGAAACATGTCTATTACATCAACATGAAGGACAGAGAAACATGTCTGTTACATCAACATGAAGGACAGAGAAACATGTCTGTTACATCAACATGAAGGACAGAGAAACATGTCTGTTACATCAACATGAAGGACAGAGAAACATGTCTGTTACATCAACATGAAGGACAGAGAAACATGTCTGTTACATCAACATGAAGGACAGAGAAACATGTCTATTACATCAACATGAAGGACAGAGAAACATGTCTATTACATCAACATGAAGGACAGAGAAACATGTCTGTTACATCAACATGAAGGACAGAGAAACATGTCTGTTACATCAACATGAAGGACAGAGAAACATGTCTATTACATCAACATGAAGGACAGAGAAACATGTCTGTTACATCAACATGAAGGACAGAGAAACATGTCTATTACATCAACATGAAGGACAGAGAAACATGTCTGTTACATCAACATGGACTTTATTTATTTCCAATCAACACCGTTTCACATTTTATACAAAATCACGAAT
This sequence comes from Oncorhynchus keta, assembly GCF_023373465.1. Lineage (NCBI taxonomy): Eukaryota > Metazoa > Chordata > Actinopteri > Salmoniformes > Salmonidae > Oncorhynchus > Oncorhynchus keta. Next base: position 74,443 of record NW_026290853.1, read on the forward strand.
CATTAGAAAACGTCTGATCATGTGACCCCGTCCGTCCTGCCGCTCCGCCTCACCCCAGAGGATCATGGGAAGGCATGTGTCTGACGAGACCCAGTGGACATGCCCCGCCTTGATGATGTCACTACCTGTAGTTTCTGACCAATCAAATCAGACATCACCTCCAGGAATGTAGGCCTCTATTGGCTAAACATCACCCACTCCTAGCTACATCCCTGGTTACACCATAGAGTTAGATAGAGGAATCATCTTTGTATCTGTGCCATTAGAGTCTGTGAGAGGCACCATTGAAGTTACAACCCATTGTAATCCCCACCCAGTTGACTACTTTAAAATGGTGGATGATGGCAAATGTCCATGGTAAAACAGGTGATATACATGATGAGTCCTCTATCTCTATGGATTAAATTCCTCGCCCAATCAGACACTGGTCTGACTGATCTGTCAATCAATTTCATCTGCCAATGTCTAAAGGCCTCAGCGAGAAGGGGCAAGGCTTGTCCACTGAGCCTTCATCTGATTGGGTAGCCAGTGAGCGACTGGGAAGCTAACGTATGCTAATGTACATGCCCAGCACACACATTTACAGCTCAGCCCACCCACCCACCCACACACACACACACACACTTCAGAGGTCCTTGTTAGAGCGTTGCGTAGCGTTCTGATCTTGGCACATGTACATGCAAAGCTAAAGAGTCACCTGCACAGGCGGACAGAGGGAGGGAGGGAGGGAGGGAGGGAGGGAGGGAGGGAGGGAGACAGAGGGGGAGGGAGGGAGACAGAGGGGGAGGGGAGGGAGGGAGGGAGACAGAGGGGGAGGGAGGGAGACAGAGGGAGGGAGGGAGGGAGACAAAGGGGAGGGAGGGAGACAGAGGGGGAGGGAGGGAGACAGAGGGAGGGAGGGAGGGAGACAAAGGGGGAGGGAGGGAGACAGAGGGGGGGGAGGGAGGGAGACAGAGGGGGAGGGAGACAGAGGGGGGAGGGAGACAGAGGGGGAGGGAGGGAGACAGAGGGGGAGGGAGACAGAGGGGGAGGGAGGGAGACAGAGGGAGGGAGACAGAGGAAGGGAGAAACATGTATACATCCACAGACAGACAGACAGAGGGGGAGGGAGGGAGACAGAGGGAGGGAGGGAGACAGAGGGAGGGAGAAACATGTATACATCCACAGACAGACAGACAGAGGGGGAGGGAGGGAGACAGAGGGGGAGGGAGGGAGACAGAGGGGGAGGGAGGGAGACAGAGGGAGGGAGGGAGGGAGAAACATGTATACATCCACAGACAGACAGACAGAGGCGCTGTTGAACGCTGAGAGTTTTTAATCCCACCCTCCATGTTACATGTTCCTAGCAGCACCAGAGGAGCTCTCTGATTGGTTGCTGTAGCTGTCAGTCAGTCCGTCTCCAGGATGAGTGGCGGCTGCTCTTCATTCTCATCGTCCAATCGCAGATCGCTGAGGTCATCCTCTAGTCCCGCCCCTCCCACTGCACCCGCCTCCTCACAGTAACCTGAGGAGAGGACATGGGTTAGAGGTCAGGAGTCAGGGTATCCCACCAGACCAAGTGGAGGGATACCCTGCTGCTACCCAGACCAAGTGGAGGGATACCCTGCTGCTACCCAGACCAAGTGGAGGGATACCCTGCTGCTACCCAGACCAAGTGGAGGGATACCCTGCTGCTACCAGACCAAGTGGAGGGATACCCTGCTGCTACCAGACCAAGTGGAGGGATACCCTGCTGCTACCAGACCAAGTGGAGGGATACCCTGCTACTACCAGACCAAGTGGAGGGATACCCTGCTACTACCAGACCAAGTGGAGGGATACCCTGCTGCTACCAGACCAAGTGGAGGGATACCCTGCTGCTACCAGACCAAGTGGAGGGATACCCTGCTGCTACCAGACCAAGTGGAGGGATACCCTGCTGCTACCAGACCAAGTGGAGGGATACCCTGCTGCTACCTGACCAAGTGGAGGGATACCCTGCTACTACCCAGACCAAGTGGAGGGATACCCTGCTACTACCAGACCAAGTGGTGGGATACCCTGCTGCTACCAGACCAAGTGGAGGGATACCCTGCTGCTACCTGACCAAGTGGAGGGATACCCTGCTACTACCAGACCAAGTGGAGGGATACCCTGCTACTACCCAGAACCAAGTGGAGGGATACCCTGCTGCTACCCAGTGGAGGGATACCCTGCTGCTACCAGACCAAGTGGAGGGATACCCTGCTGCTACCAGACCAAGTGGAGGGATACCCTGCTACTACCCAGAACCAAGTGGAGGGATACCCTGCTGCTACCAGACCAAGTGGAGGGATACCCTGCTGCTACCAGACCAAGTGGAGGGATACCCTGCTACTACCCAGAACCAAGTGGAGGGATACCCTGCTGCTACCAGACCAAGTGGAGGGATACCCTGCTGCTACCAGACCAAGTGGAGGGATACCCTGCTACTACCAGACCAAGTGGAGGGATACCCTGCTGCTACCAGACCAAGTGGAGGGATACCCTGCTGCTACCCAGACCAGGTGGAGGGATACCCTGCTGCTACCAGACCAAGTGGAGGGATACCCTGCTACTACCCAGACCAAGTGGAGGGATACCCTGCTGCTACCAGACCAAGTGGAGGGATACCCTGCTGCTACCAGACCAAGTGGAGGGATACCCTGCTACTACCCAGACCAAGTGGAGGGATACCCTGCTACTACCCAGACCAAGTGGAGGGATACCCTGCTACTACCAGACCAAGTGGAGGGATACCCTGCTACTACCCAGTGGTGGGATACCCTGCTGCTACCAGACCAAGTGGAGGGATACCCTGCGGCTACCAGACCAAGTGGAGGGATACCCTGCTACTACCCAGTGGTGGGATACCCTGCTGCTACCAGACCAAGTGGAGGGATACCCTGCTACTACCCAGACCAAGTGGTGGGATACTCTGCTACTACCCAGACCAAGTGGTGGGATACCCTGCTGCTACCAGACCAAGTGGAGGGATACCCTGCTGCTACCAGACCAAGTGGAGGGATACCCTGCTACTACCAGACCAAGTGGTGGGATACTCTGCTACTACCCAGACCAAGTGGTGGGATACCCTGCTGCTACCAGACCAAGTGGTGGGATACCCTGCTGCTACCAGACCAAGTGGAGGGATACCCTGCTGCTACCCAGACCAAGTGGAGGGATACCCTGCTGCTACCAGACCAAGTGGTGGGATACCCTGCTGCTACCAGACCAAGTGGAGGGATACCCTGCTGCTACCCAGACCAAGTGGTGGGATACCCTGCTGCTACCAGACCAAGTGGAGGGATACCCTGCTGCTACCAGACCAAGTGGAGGGATACCCTGCTGCTACCAGACCAAGTGGAGGGATACCCTGCTCTAGCCCAGACCAAGTGGAGGGATACCCTGCTACTACCCAGACCAAGTGGAGGGATACCCTGCTACTACCCAGACCAAGTGGAGGGATACCCTGCTGCTACCAGACCAAGTGGGGGGATACCCTGCTACCAGACCAAGTGGAGGGATACCCTGCTACTACCCAGTGGAGGGATACCCTGCTGCTACCCAGTGGTGGGATACCCTGCTGCTACCAGACCAAGTGGAGGGATACCCTGCTACTACCCAGACCAAGTGGAGGGATACCCTGCTACTACCCAGACCAAGTGGAGGGATACCCTGCTACTACCCAGACCAAGTGGAGGGATACCCTGCTACTACCCAGACCAAGTGGAGGGATACCCTGCTACTACCCAGACCAAGTGGAGGGATACCCTGCTGCTACCCAGTGGTGGGATACCCTGCTGCTACCAGACCAAGTGGTGGGATACCCTGCTACTACCCAGACCAAGTGGAGGGATACCCTGCTGCTACCCAGACCAAGTGGAGGGATACCCTGCTACTACCCAGACCAAGTGGAGGGATACCCTGCTGCTACCAGACCAAGTGGTGGGATACCCTGCTGCTACCAGACCAAGTGGAGGGATACCCTGCTGCTACCAGACCAAGTGGAGGGATACCCTGCTGCTACCAGACCAAGTGGTGGGATACCCTGCTACTACCCAGACCAAGTGGAGGGATACCCTGCTGCTACCCAGACCAAGTGGAGGGATACCCTGCTACTACCAGACCAAGTGGACCGGATGGGCTTCCTCTCATCACCATATTAGGTAGTGAGAGGAAACGCCGACCGGATGGGCTTCCTCTCATCACCATATTAGGTAGTGAGAGGAAACGCCGACCGGATGGGCTTCCTCTCATCACCATATTAGGTAGTGAGAGGAAACGCCGACCTGATGGGCTTCCTCTCATCACCATATTAGGTAGTGAGAGGAAACGCTGACCTGATGGGCTTCCTCTCATCACCATATTAGGTAGTGAGAGGAAACGCCGACCGGATGGGCTTCCTCTCATCACCATATTAGGTAGTGAGAGGAAACGCTGACCGGATGGGCTTCCTCTCATCACCATATTTGGTAGTGAGAGGAAACGCCGACCGGATGGGCTTCCTCTCATCACCATATTAGGTAGTGAGAGGAAACGCTGACCGGATGGGCTTCCTCTCATCACCATATTTGGTAGTGAGAGGAAACGCCTGACCGGATGGGCTTCCTCTCATCACCATATTAGGTAGTGAGAGGAAACGCTGACCGGATGGGCTTCCTCTCATCACCATATTTGGTAGTGAGAGGAAACGCCGACCAGGATGCTTCACATTTATACATCATGTGAAACATCTGGCTCATTAATGAATCTGTACTTCCCAACCCTCTCCTCGGGGACCACCAGACATTCCACATATTTGTTTTAGCCCTGAATTGGCACAAAAAGCTTCTTTCTCACTAATTTTGTGCACAATTTTGTTTACCTCCCTGTTTGTGAGCATTTCTCCTTCGCCAAGATAATCCATCCACCTAACAGGTGTGGCATATCAAGAAGCTGACTAAACAACACATGTGCACCTTGTGCTGGGGACAATAAAAGGCCACTCTAAAATGTGCGGTTTTACCACACAACAGAATGCCACAGATGTCTCAGTTTGAGGGAGCGTGCAATAAGGGTTTTCTGTTAGCCGGTAATTGCCGGCTTTTGGCCTATGAAATAGATTAAAAGCCGATAAATAAAACCGTAGCCGGCCAAATTCTCTGGGGCTGCTCATCATGCACCCTGATTTCACGCTTCAGCACCATTCTCTCACTCCTTGCTCGCTGCCTTATCATGTGCCAGCTGCTGAGGACAGGGAGAGAAGAGCCTTGGCCGAGGCTAATGTTGATTGCGAAGATGGAGGCCTTTTTCATTGAAGTAAAATCTAAGTCAGAGAGTATGCCTACAGTGAAAAGCCGTATGGACACATTTTAATATTGTAGTGGACAAAGATGAGAAAAGCGTTAGCATGGCCAAATGCAGGCTACTGTGAAACTCACCATTCAGGTAGGATGTCATTTTTTAACTTTTATTTATTTATTTTAATTGTTATTGTCGGCAAATGTGTTTTGTTTCATTCTGTTGAGACATTTTCTTTGGCTAAATTAACTTCTTGGATATAGGGGGCGCTCTTTTAATTTTTGGATGAAAAACGTTCCCGGTTTAAACAAGATATTTTGTCACGAAAAGATGCTCGACTATGCATATAATTGACAGCTTTGAAAAGAAAACATTCTGACGTTTCCAACACTGCAAAGATATTGTCTGTGAGTGCCACAGAACTGATGTTACAGAAAAAACCTAGATAAAAATACAATCAGGAAGTGCCACATTTTTTAAAACCACCTCATGGCAATGACTCCTTACATGGCTGTGGAGGAGCTAGGAGTCAGCTTACCTTTTCCACGTTTTCCCCAAGGTGTCTGCAGCATTGTGACGTATTTGTAGGCATATCATTGGAAGATTGACCATAAGAGACTACATTTACCAGGTGGTCTCTTGGTGTACTCCGTCGCAATTATTGCGTAATCTCCAGCTGCAGTATTTTTCCGTTTGCCTCTGATGACAAACCGACTGCCAGGAATGGTTCTTCATCGAATAGAATTGTGAAAAACACCTTGAGGATTGATTCTAAACAACGTTTGCCACGTTTCTGTCGATATTATGGAGCTAATTTGGAAAAAAGTTTGGCGTTGTAAGTGACTGCATTTTCGTTTTTTTTCCTAGCCAAACGTGATGACAAAACGGAGCGATTTCTCCTACACAAATAATCTTTTAGGAAAAAATGAACATTTGCTATCTAACTGAGAGTCTCGTCATTGAAAACATCCGAAGTTCTTCAAAGGTAAATTATTTTATTTGAATGCTTTTCTTGTTTTTGTGAAAATGTTGCCTGCTGAATGCTAGGCTTAATGCTATGCTAGGCCATCAATACTCTTACACAAATTCTTGTGTAGCTTTGGTTAAAGCATATTTTGAAAATCTGAGATGACAGTGTTGTGAACAAAAGGCTAAGCTTGTGTTTCAATACATTTATTCAATTTAATTTGCGATTTTCACGAATAGGAAACGTTGCGTTATGGTAATGAGCTTGAGGCTATGATTACGCTCCCAGATACAGGATTGCTCGACGCCAGAGGTTAAGTTAAAATCTATGATTACGCTCCCAGATACAGGATTACTTGACACCAGAGGTTAAGTTAAAATCTATGATTACGCTCCCAGATACAGGATTACTTGACACCAGAGGTTAAGTTAAAATCTATGATTACGCTCCCAGATACAGGATTACTTGTTGGTTATCACTGCATTGTCGGAACGAGAAGCACAAGCATTTCGCTACACTCGCATTAACATCTGCTAACCATGTGTATGTGACAAATAAAATTTGATTTGATTTGAAATCAGCATTTGTCCTACCACTTTTAAAAGGTGGAGATCCAACTCTTTTAAATAATTACAGGCCAATCTCAGAGCTTTCACCCTGGTGAAAATACTTGAAACCCTTGAAACCCCCTAACCCTTTTTATTGATCTCTCTAAGGCTTTTGATACAGTTCATCATGCTATACTAAGGCAGAGATTGTCGAGTGTAGGTCTTTCGGAGCATGCAGTTGCATGGTTTGCTAACTATCTGTCTGATAGAACGCAGTGCACTCAATGTGATGGGCTTATGTCTGTTAAATTGTCTGTCTTGAAAGGTGTGACCCAAGACTCTGTACTTGGTCCTCTCTTATTCACTATTTATATAAATGATTTAGACAAAAATGTCCCAAAATGCACAACTTCATTTTTATGCTGATGATACTGTTATTTACTGTTGTGCCTCGTCTCTTACAAAAGCTTTCCAGAACTTGCAAACTGCTTTTTATACTGTTCAACATACCTTGTACCTTATCCTCAATACTAACAAAACTAAACTAATGTTGTTTTCTAATGCAAGAAATAGACCTCTGAACCTTTCACCTATTACAGCCCGTCAGGGCAAGGAGACTGAGGTTGTAACCTCATATAAATATCTTGGATACTACCTGTCAGGGCAAGGAGACTGAGGTTGTAACCTCATATAAATATCTTGGATACTACCTGTCAGGGCAAGGAGACTGAGGTTGTAACCTCATATAAATATCTTGGATACTACCTGTCAGGGCAAGGAGACTGAGGTTGTGACCTCATATAAATATCTTGGATACTACCTGTCAGGGCAAGGAGACTGAGGTTGTGACCTCATATAAATATCTTGGATACTACCTGTCAGGGCAAGGAGACTGAGGTTGTAACCTCATATAAATATCTTGGATACTACCTGTCAGGGCAAGGAGACTGAGGTTGTAACCTCATATAAATATCTTGGATACTACCTGTCAGGGCAAGGAGACTGAGGTTGTGACCTCATATAAATATCTTGGATACTACCTGTCAGGGCAAGGAGACTGAGGTTGTGACCTCATATAAATATCTTGGATACTACCTGTCAGGGCAAGGAGACTGAGGTTGTAACCTCATATAAATATCTTGGATACTACCTGTCAGGGCAAGGAGACTGAGGTTGTAACCTCATATAAATATCTTTGATACTACCTGTCAGGGCAAGGAGACTGAGGTTGTAACCTCATATAAATATCTTGGATACTACCTGTCAGGGCAAGGAGACTGAGGTTGTAACCTCATTTAAATATCTTGGATACTACCTGTCAGGGCAAGGAGACTGAGGTTGTAACCTCATATAAATATCTTGGATACTACCTGTCAGGGCAAGGAGACGGAGGTTGTAACCTCATATAAATATCTTGGATACTACCTGTCAGGGCAAGGAGACTGAGGTTGTAACCTCATATAAATATCTTGGATACTACCTGTCAGGGCAAGGAGACTGAGGTTGTGACCTCATATAAATATCTTGGATACTACCTGTCAGGGCAAGGAGACTGAGGTTGTAACCTCATATAAATATCTTGGATACTACCTGTCAGGGCAAGGAGACTGAGGTTGTAACCTCATATAAATATCTTGGATACTACCTGTCAGGGCAAGGAGACTGAGGTTGTAACCTCATATAAATATCTTGGATACTACCTGTCAGGGCAAGGAGACTGAGGTTGTAACCTCATATAAATATCTTGGATACTACCTGTCAGGGCAAGGAGACTGAGGTTGTAACCTCATATAAATATCTTGGATACTACCTGTCAGGGCAAGGAGACTGAGGTTGTAACCTCATATAAATATCTTGGATACTACCTGTCAGGGCAAGGAGACTGAGGTTGTAACCTCATATAAATATCTTGGATACTACCTGTCAGGGCAAGGAGACTGAGGTTGTAACCTCATATAAATATCTTGGATACTACCTGTCAGGGCAAGGAGACTGAGGTTGTAACCTCATATAAATATCTTGGATACTACCTGTCAGGGCAAGGAGACTGAGGTTGTAACCTCATATAAATATCTTGGATACTACCTGTCAGGGCAAGGAGACTGAGGTTGTAACCTCATATAAATATCTTGGATACTACCTGTCAGGGCAAGGAGACTGAGGTTGTAACCTCATATAAATATCTTGGATACTACCTGTCAGGGCAAGGAGACTGAGGTTGTAACCTCATATAAATATCTTGGATACTACCTGTCAGGGCAAGGAGACTGAGGTTGTAACCTCATATAAATATCTTGGATACTACCTGTCAGGGCAAGGAGACTGAGGTTGTAACCTCATATAAATATCTTGGATACTACCTGTCAGGGCAAGGAGACTGAGGTTGTAACCTCATATAAATATCTTGGATACTACCTGTCAGGGCAAGGAGACTGAGGTTGTAACCTCATATAAATATCTTGGATACTACCTGTCAGGGCAAGGAGACTGAGGTTGTAACCTCATATAAATATCTTGGATACTACCTGTCAGGGCTTGGATACTAGGAGAAGGAGACTGAGGTTGTAACCTCATATAAATATCTTGGATACTACCTGTCAGGGCAAGGAGACTGAGGTTGTAACCTCATATAAATATCTTGGATACTACCTGTCAGGGCAAGGAGACTGAGGTTGTAACCTCATATAAATATCTTGGATACTACCTGTCAGGGCAAGGAGACTGAGGTTGTAACCTCATATAAATATCTTGGATACTACCTGTCAGGGCAAGGAGACTGAGGTTGTAACCTCATATAAATATCTTGGATACTACCTGTCAGGGCAAGGAGACTGAGGTTGTAACCTCATATAAATATCTTGGATACTACCTGTCAGGGCAAGGAGACTGAGGTTGTAACCTCATATAAATATCTTGGATACTACCTGTCAGGGCAAGGAGACTGAGGTTGTAACCTCATATAAATATCTTGGATACTACCTGTCAGGGCAAGGAGACTGAGGTTGTGACCTCATATAAATATCTTGGATACTACCTGTCAGGGCAAGGAGACTGAGGTTGTAACCTCATATAAATATCTTGGATACTACCTGTCAGGGCAAGGAGACTGAGGTTGTAACCTCATTTAAACATCTTTGAATTTTAATTGACGACGGCCTCTTTTAAAATGCATATTCAACAACTTACAAAAGAATTGAAGCTGAAATTGGGATTTTATTTTAGGAATAAGGCCTGTTTTTCTTTTGAAGCCAGAAGGAGGCTAGTATCAGCTACATTTATGCCTTTACTAGACTATGGGTTATTTTATATATGAATGCTTCTGCTCAGTGTTTGAGATCAATTGACACTCTTTACCATGGCACTTTGAGATTTATTTTAAACTGCAAAACTCTTCCTGAGTTGGCTGGCCTTCTCTAGTCACTCATAAGCTCAGTCACTGGTATACTTTTATTTACAAAGCCATTTGGGATTCACTACCTTTTTATTTGTGCATTTTTATTGTTCAGAAATGTGGTGGGTCGTCTGCCGGCCCAGGTCGTCCGGTGCCAATTTGGGTTAGGGTTAACCCTACCCCTAACCCTAACCCCAACCCTAACCCTTTCGGTTACTGACCCAACGTTCTAACCACTAGGCTACCTGCCGGCCCAGGTCGTCCGGTGCCAATTTGGGTTAGGGTTAACCCTACCCCTAACCCCTAACCCTTAACCCTAACCCTAACGCCTAACCCTTTCGGTTACTGATCCAACGTTCTAACCACTAGGCTACCTGCCGGCCCAGGTCGTCCGGTGCCAATTTGACTAACGACGCCCTGGGGTGTGTGTACCTTTCATCCCAGCAGTGTTGTAGGTCTGTGCAGTAAGGGGGCGGTCATGTGACCCCTGTTCCAGGATCTCATTGGGCGGCTCAGCACTGCCGTCTAACCTGAGGAACACAGAATGATTTAAGTTCATATACTGTATGCCATTTAACAGACACTTTTATCCAAACTACTTTCAATGAGTACATATGTGTGGCCTGAGCAGGAATGGATTCCACGACCCTGGCATTGAGGAATGGAGCCCACGACCCTGGCATTGAGGAATGGAGCCCACGACCCTGGCATTGAGGAATGGAGCCCACGACCCTGGCATTGAGGAGTGGAGCCCACGACCCTGGCATTGAGGAATGGAGCCCACGACCCTGGCATTGAGGAATGGAGCCCAGGACCCTGGCATTGAGGAATGGAGCGCAGGACCCTGGCATTGAGGAATGGAGCCCAGGACCCTGGCATTGAGGAATGGAGCCCACGACCCTGGCATTGAGGAATGGAGACCACGACCCTGGCATTGAGGAATGGAGACCACGACCCTGGCATTGAGGAATGGAGCCCACGACCCTGGCATTGAGGAATGGAGCCCACGACCCTGGCATTGAGGAATGGAGCGCAGGACCCTGGCATTGAGGAATGGACCCTACGACCCTGGCATTGAGGAATGGAGCCCAGGACCCTGGCATTGAGGGATGGAGCCCACGACCCTGGCATTGAGGAATGGAGCCCACGACCCTGGCATTAAGGAATGGAGCCCACGACCCTGGCATTGAGGAATGGAGCCCAGGACCATGGCATTGAGGAATGGAGCCCACAACCCTGGCATTGAGGAATGGAGACCAAGACCCTGGCATTGAGGAATGGAGCCCACGACCCTGGCATTGAGGAATGGAGACCAAGACCCTGGCATTGAGGAATGGAGCCCACGACCCTGGCATTGAGGAATGGAGACCAAGACCCTGGCATTGAGGAATGGAGCCCACGACCCTGGCATTGAGGAATGGAGCGCAGGACCCTGGCATTGAGGAATGGAGACCACGACCCTGGCATTGTGTTGTTTAACCAGTGTGATACCTGTGTTATTTCACTGTTACCTGTGTTGTTTAACCAGTGTGTTACCTGTGTTGTTTACCTGTGTTGTTTAACCAGTGTGTTACCTGTGTTGTTTACCTGTGTTGTTTAACCAGTGTGTTACCTGTGTTGTTTCACTGTTACCTGTGTTGTTTAACCAGTGTGTTACCTGTGTTGTTTACCTGTGTTGTTTAACCAGTGTGTTACCTGTGTTGTTTCACTGTTACCTGTGTTGTTTACCTGTGTTCACTGTTACCTGTGTTGTTTACCTGTGTTGTTTCATCAGGGTGTTACCTGTGTTGTTTACCTGTGTTGTTTCATCAGGGTACACTCTCCCCCCTCCTGTGGGTCCAGGTTATAGAGGTACAGATATCCATCAGCTGCTGCTACCAGGAGACGAGGAATCTTTTGGATCCTACACACACACACACACACACACACACACACACACACACACACACACACACACACACACACACACACACACACACACACACACACACACACACACACACACACACACACACACACACACACACACACACACTTGAATCAGACTCATCTGACTGCGTGTGCGCTTCCCAGCGTGTGAGTGTTAGAGCTTGGCGATATCGGCAAAAAGTTAGAACACTATTATTAATACAACACTATTATTATTACAACACTATTATTATTACAACACTATTATTAATACAACACTATTATTAATATAACACTATTATTATTACAACACTATTATTACTACAACACTATTATTAATACAACACTATTATTACAACACTATTATTAATATAACACTATTATTAATATAACACTATTATTATTACAACACTATTATTAATATAACACTATTATTATTACAACACTATTATTAATACAACACTATTATTAATATAACAGTATTATTAATACAACACTATTATTAATATAACACTATTATTATACAACACTATTATTAATACAACACTATTATTAATATAACACTATTATTAATACACCACTATTATTAATACAACACTATTATTAATATAACACTATTATTATTACAACACTATTATTAATACAACACTATTATTAATATAACAGTATTATTAATACAACACTATTATTAATATAACACTATTATTATACAACACTATTATTAATACAACACTATTATTAATATAACACTATTATTAATACACCACTATTATTATTACAACACTATTATTAATACAACACTATTATTAATATAACACTATTATTATTACAACACTATTATTAATACAACACTATTATTAATATAACAGTATTATTAATACAACACTATTATTAATATAACACTATTATTATTACAACACTATTATTAATACAACACTATTATTAATATAACACTATATAACAACACTATTATTATGACAACACTATTATTAATAAAACACTATTATTATTACAACACTATTATTAATATAACACTATTATTATTACAACACTATTATTAATATAACACTATTATTAATACAACACTATTATTAATATAACACTATTATTATACAACACTATATAACAACACTATTATTAATACAACACTATTATTAATAAAACACTATTATTAATATAACACTATTATTAATACAACACTATATAACAACACTATTATTAATACAACACTATTATTATTACAACACTATTATTAATAAAACACTATTATTAATACAACACTATATAACAACACTATTATTATTACAACACTATTATTAATATAACAATATTATTATTACAACACTATTATTATTACAACACTATTATTATTACAACACTATTATTAATACAACACTATTATTAATATAACACTATTATTAATACAACACTATTATTAATATAACACTATTATTATACAACACTATATAACAACACTATTATTAATACAACACTATTATTAATAAAACACTATTATTAATATAACACTATTATTAATACAACACTATATAACAACACTATTATTAATACAACACTATTATTATTACAACACTATTATTAATAAAACACTATTATTAATACAACACTATATAACAACACTATTTAACAACACTATTATTATTACAACACTATTATTAATACAACACTATTATTATTACAACACTATTATTATTACAACACTATTATTAATACAACACTATTATTATTACAACACTATTATTAATACAACACTATTATTATTACAACACTATTATTAATACAACACTATTATTATTACAACACTATTATTATTACAACACTATTATTAATACAACACTATTATTATTACAACACTATTATTAATACAACACTATTATTAATACAACACTATTATTATTACAACACTATTATTAATACAACACTATTATTAATACAACACTATTATTAATACAACACTATTATTATTACAACACTATTATTAATATAACACTATATAACAACACTATTATTATTACAGCACTGTTATTAATACAACACTATTATTATTACAGCACTGTTATTAATACAACACTATTATTAATACAACACTATTATTAATACAACACTATTATTATTACAGCACTGTTATTAATACAACACTATTATTATTACAACACTATTATTATTACAACACTGTTATTAATACAACACTATTATTATTATTATTATTACAACACTATTATTATTACAACACTATTATTAATATAACACTATTATTATAACCACACTATTATTAATACAACACTATTATTAATACAACACTATTATTAATACAACACTATTTAACAACACTATTATTATTACAATAATATTATTATTACAACACTATTATTAATACAACACTATTATTATTACAACACTATATAACAACACTATTATTATTACAACACTATTATTAATACAACACTATTATTAATACAACACTATATAACAACACTATTATTATTACAACACTATTATTAATATAACACTATTATTATTACAACACTAGTATTAATATAATACTATATAACAACACTATTATTATTACAACACTGTTATTAATACAACACTATTATTATTACAATAATATTATTATTACAAATATAATAATAAATAATAATAATAATAATAATATATAATAATATAATAATATAATAATATAATAATAATTACAACACTATTATTAATACAAGACTATTATTATTACAACACTATTATTCATACAACACTGTTATTATTACAACACTATATAACAACACTATATAACAGCACTATTATTATTACAACACTATTATTATTACAACACTATTATTAATACAACACTATTATTAATACAACACTATTATTAATACAACACTATATAACAACACTATTATTATTACAACACTATTATTATTACAACACTATTATTAATATAACACTATATAACAACACTATTATTAATATAACACTATTATTAATATAACACTATTATTAATACAACACTATTATTATTACAACACTATTATTATTACAACACTATTATTATTACAACACTATATAACAACACTATATAACAACACTATTATTATTACAACACTATTATTATTACAACACTATTATTATTACAACACTATTATTATTACAACACTATATAACAACACTATTATTATTACAACACTATTATTATTACAACACTATTATTATTACAACACTATATAACAACACTATTATTATTACAACACTATTATTATTACAACACTATTATTATTACAACACTATTATTAATACAACACTATTATTATTACAACACTATTATTATTACAACACTATTATTATACAACACTATTATTATTACAACACTATTATTATTACAACACTATTATTAATACAACACTATTATTATTACAACACTATTATTACAACACTATTATTATACAACACTATTATACAACACTACAACACTATATATTAACAACACTATTATTATTACAACACTATATAACAACACTATTATAACAACACTATATATTATATATTACAACACTATTATTATTACAACACTATTATTATTACAACACTATTATTATTACAACACTACAACACTATTACAACACTATTATTACAACACTATTATTATTACAACACTATTATTATTACAACACTATTATTAATACAACACTATTATTAATACAACACTACAACACTATTATTATATACAACACTATTATAATACAACACTATATTATTTACAACACTATTATTAATACAACACTATTATTATTACAACACTATTATTAATCAACACTATTATTATACAACACTATTATTCTACAACACTATTATTAATACAACACTATTATTAATACAACACTATTATTATACAACACTATTATTAATACAACACTATTATTAATACAACACTATTATTATTATACAACACTATTAATACAACACTATATTATTACAACACTATTATTATTACAACACTATTATTATACAACACTAATACAACACTATTATTACAACACTATATTACAACACTATTATTATTACAACACTATTATTATACAACACTATTATTATTACAACACTATTATTATTATTACAACACTAGCTTTTATTACAACACTATTATTATAACACTATTATTATACAACACTATTATTATTACAACACTATTATTATTACAACACTATTATTAATATAACACTATTATTATTTAACACTATTATTATTACAACACTATTATTAATACAACACTATTATTATTACAACACTATTATTAATACAACACTATTATATTACAACACTATTATTATACAACACTATTATTATACAACACTATTATTAATACAACACTATTATTAATACAACACTATTATTAATACAACACTATTATTAATACAACACTATTATTAATACAACACTATTATTATTACAACACTATTATTATTACAACACTATTATTATTACAACACTATTATTAATACAACACTATTATTAATACAACACTATTATAACAACACTATTATTATACAACACTATTATTAATACAACACTATTATTAATAAACATAATAATATAATATATGCCATTTACAACACTATTATTATACAAACTATTACTATACAGTCATATTGCATACATACTACCTATTATTAATCCACTATTATTAATACAACACTATTATTTACAACACTATTATCTACCAACTGAGCTATTATTAATATAACACTATTATTAATACAACACTATTATTAATACAACACTATTATTAATACAACACTATTATTAATACAACACTATTATTATTATTACAACACTTATTAATACAACACTATTATTATTACAACACTATTATCCATACAACACTATTATTAATATAACACTATTATTAATACAACACTATTATTAATACAACACTATTATTAATACAACACTATTATCCATACAACACTATTATTAATACAACACTATTATTATTACAACACTATTATCCATACAACACTATTATTAATATAACACTATTATTAATACAACACTATTATTATTACAACACTATTATTAATATAACACTATTATTATTACAACACTATTATTAATACAACACTATTATTAATACAACACTATTATTATTACAACACTATTATTAATATAACACTATTATTATTACAACACTATTATCCATACAACACTATTATTAATATAACACTATTATTAATACAACACTATTATTAATACAACACTATTATTAATACAACACTATTATTAATACAACACTATTATTAATACAACACTATTATTAATACAACACTATTATTAATACAACACTATTATTATTACAACACTATTATCCATACAACACTATTATTAATACAACACTATTATTAATATAACACTATTATTATTACAACACTATTATCCATACAACACTATTATTAATATAACACTATTATTATTACAACACTATTATCCATACAACACTATTATTAATACAACACTATTATTAATACAACACTATTATTAATACAACACTATTATTAATACAACACTATTATTAATACAACACTATTATTAATACAACACTATTATTATTACAACACTATTATCCATACAACACTATTATTAATATAACACTATTATTAATACAACACTATTATTAATACAACACTATTATTAATACAACACTATTATTAATACAACACTATTATTATTACAACACTATTATTAATACAACACTAACAACACTATATACAACACTATTATTACAACACTATATATTACAACACTATTATATACAACACTATTATTAATACAACACTATTATTAATACAACACTATTATTATTACAACACTATTATTAACAACACTATTATTAATACAACACTATTATTAATACAACACTATTATTATTACAACACTATTATTATTACAACACTATTATTAATACAACACTATTATTAATACAACACTATATTAATACAACACTATTATTATACAACACTATTATTATTACAACACTATTATTAATACAATTAACTAATTATTATTACAACACTATTATTATTACAACACTATTATTATTACAACACTATTATTATTACAACACTATATAACAACACTATTATTAATACAACACTATTATTAATATAACACTATTATTAATACAACACTATTATTAATATAACACTATTATTAATACAACACTATTATTAATATAACACTATTATTAATACAACACTATTATTAATACAACACTATTATTAATATAACACTATTATTAATACAACACTATTATTAATATAACACTATTATTAATACAACACTATTATTAATACAACACTATTATTAATACAACACTATTATTAATACAACACTATTATTAATATAACACTATTATTAATACAACACTATTATTATTACAACACTATTATTAATACAACACTATTATTATTACAACACTATTATTATTACAACACTATTATTATTACAACACTATTATTAATACAACACTATTATTAATACAACACTATTATTAATACAACACTATTATTAATACAACACTATTATTAATACAACACTATTATTAATACAACACTATTATTAATACAACACTATTATTAATACAACACTATTATTAATACAACACTATTATTAATACAACACTATTATTAATATAACACTATTATTATTACAACACTATTATTAATACAACACTATTATTAATATAACACTATTATTAATACAACACTATTATTAATACAACACTATTATTAATACAACACTATTATTAATACAACACTATTATTATTATTAATACAACACTATTATTAATACAACACTATTATTATTACAACACTATTATTATTACAACACTATTATTATTACAACACTATTATTATACAACACTATTATTAATACAACACTATTATTAATACAACACTATTATTAATACAACACTATTATTATTACAACACTATTATTAATACAACACTATTATTAATACAACACTATTATTAATACAACACTATTATTAATACAACACTATTATTATTACAACACTATTATTAATACAACACTATTATTATTACAACACTATTATTATTACAACACTATTATTATTACAACACTATTATTATTACAACACTATATAACAACACTATTATTAATACAACACTATTATTATACAACACTATTATACAACACTATTATTAATACAACACTATTATTAATACAACACTATTATTAATACAACACTATTATTAATACAACACTATTATTATTACAACACTATTATTAATACAACACTATTATTATTACAACACTATTATTAATATAACACTATTATTAATATAACACTATTATTATTACAACACTATTATTAATACAACACTATTATTAATACAACACTATTATTAATACAACACTATTATTATTACAACACTATTATTAATACAACACTATTATTATTACAACACTATTATTATTACAACACTATTATTATACAACACTATTATTATTACAAATTATTATTACAACACTATTATTATTACAACACTATTAATTACAACACTATTATTATTACAACACTATTATTACAACACTATTATTATTACAACACTATTATTAATACAACACTATTATTATTACAACACTATTATTATTACAACACTATTATTAATACAACACTATTATTATTACAACACTATTATTATTACAACACTATTATTATTACAACACTATTATTATTACAACACTATTATTATTACAACACTATTATTATTACAACACTATTATTATTACAACACTATTATTATTACAACACTATTATTAATACAACACTATTATTATTACAACACTATTATTATTACAACACTATTATTATTACAACACTATTATTAATACAACACTATTATTATTACAACACTATTATTATTATAACACAAGACATGTTCTAACATAAATTTGCCTGGCTGTTTTTTTGTGAATACTGGCCTAGGCGATATAATTCACCACCTGAGGAAGTGGGAACTCAAAACACATCAGCTTGATTGCTAAGTCAAAATGTGATCGTTGCTCGACAGCCATTGGTCGAACAGTAAATGGTATGTTCTCCAAAAACGTTGCTTGGTAGACATTGGCATAAGAACACTTATTATCACAGCAAATAGCGCCACTCCGTTTTCTCAGGCGCATCTCAATTACCCTTCTCTGTTTGTAAAGTGGCGGTCGTTGCTCAATATCCCCCCCCATCTTTAACACCAGTAACAGCTGTTAAAACTGACTTCCAGCTTTACTACATTTGAAATGTTGCTCAGCTGTAGTACGCTGAGCCCTCCCTTCACCCCGTGGGACAGTGAGGAGAGGAAGTGAGGAGAGGAAGTGAGGACAGAAAGTGAGGACAGAAAGTGAGGACAGGCAGTGAGGAGAAGAAGTGAGGAGA
>NW_026290853.1:100000-115000 GCF_023373465.1 Oncorhynchus keta
TATACAGGACAACACCTCCTCTGTTGGCCTACACACACCATGTTAATATACAGGACAACACCTCCTCTGTTGGCCTACACACACACACCATGTTAATATACAGGACAACACCTCCTCTGTTGACCTACACACACCATGTTAATATACAGGACAACACCTCCTCTGTTGGCCTACACACACACCATGTTAATATACAGGACAACACCTCCTCTGTTGGCCCACACACACACACCATGTTAATATACAGGACAACACCTCCTCTGTTGGCCCACACACACACCATGTTAATATACAGGACAACACCTCCTCTGTTGGCCCACACCATGTTAATATACACACACCATGTTAATATACAGGACAACACCTCCTCTGTTGGCCTACACACACACACCATGTTAATATACAGGACAACACCTCCTCTGTTGGCCTACACACACCATGTTAATATACAGGACAACACCTCCTCTGTTGGCCCACACACACACACCATGTTAATATACAGGACAACACCTCCTCTGTTGACCTACACACACACACCATGTTAATATACAGGACAACACCTCCTCTGTTGGCCCACACACACCATGTTAATATACAGGACAACACCTCCTCTGTTGACCCACACACACCATGTTAATATACAGGACAACACCTCCTCTGTTGGCCCACCACACACACCATGTTAATATACAGGACAACACCTCCTCTGTTGACCCACACACACCATGTTAATATACAGGACAACACCTCCTCTGTTGGCCACACACACACCATGTTAATATACAGGACAACACCTCCTCTGTTGACCTACACACACCATGTTAATATACAGGACAACACCTCCTCTGTTGACCTACACACACCATGTTAATATACAGGACAACACCTCCTCTGTTACAGGACACCTCCTCACACACACCATGTTAATATACAGGACAACACCTCCTCTGTTGGCCACACACACACCATGTTAATATACAGGACAACACCTCCTCTGTTGGCCACACACACCATGTTAATATACAGGACAACACCTCCTCTGTTGGCCACACACACACCATGTTAATATACAGGACAACACCTCCTCTGTTGGCCTACACACACCATGTTAATATACAGGACAACACCTCCTCTGTTGGACAACACCTCCTCCCACACACACCATGTTAATATACAGGACAACACCTCCTCTGTTGACCTCCTCTGTTGACCACACACACCATGTTAATATACAGGACAACACCTCCTCTGTTGCCCACACACACCATGTTAATATACAGGACAACACCTCCTCTGTTGGCCCACACACACCATGTTAATATACAGGACAACACCTCCTCTGTTGACCTACACACACACCATGTTAATATACAGGACAACACCTCCTCTGTTGGCCCACACACACCATGTTAATATACAGGACAACACCTCCTCTGTTGACCTACACACACACACCATGTTAATATACAGGACAACACCTCCTCTGTTGGCCATGTTAATATACAGGACACACACACCATGTTAATATACAGGACAACACCTCCTCTGTTGGCCCACACACACCATGTTAATATACAGGACAACACCTCCTCTGTTGGCCTACACACACACACCCTACACACCATGTTAATATACAGGACAACACCTCCTCTGTTGGCCTACACACACACACCATGTTAATATACAGGACAACACCTCCTCTGTTGGCCTACACACACACCATGTTAATATACAGGACAACACCTCCTCTGTTGACAACACCTCCTCTGTTGGCCTACACACACACCATGTTAATATACAGGACAACACCTCCTCTGTTGACCTACACACACACACCATGTTAATATACAGGACAACACCTCCTCTGTTGACCACACACATGTTAATATACACAACCATGTTAATATACAGGACAACACCTCCTCTGTTGGCCTACACACACCATGTTAATATACAGGACAACACCTCCTCTGTTGGCCTACACACACCATGTTAATATACAGGACAACACCTCCTCTGTTGACCATGTTAATATACAGGACAACACACACCATGTTAATATACAGGACAACACCTCCTCTGTTATACCTACACACACCATGTTAATATACAGGACAACACCTCCTCTGTTGGCCCACACACACCATGTTAATATACAGGACAACACCTCCTCTGTTGGCCCACACACACCATGTTAATATACAGGACAACACCTCCTCTGTTGGCCCACACACACCATGTTAATATACAGGACAACACCTCCTCTGTTGGCCCACACACACCATGTTAATATACAGGACAACACCTCCTCTGTTGGCCCACACACACCATGTTAATATGGCCTACAGGACAACACCTCCACACACCATGTTAATATACAGGACAACACCTCCTCTGTTGGCCTACACACACACACCATGTTAATATACAGGACAACACCTCCTCTGTTGGCCTACCACACACACCATGTTAATATACAGGACAACACCTCCTCTGTTGGCCTACACACACCATGTTAATATACAGGACAACACCTCCTCACCTACAGGACAACACACACACCATGTTAATATACAGGACAACACCTCCTCTGTTGACCCACACACACACCATGTTAATATACAGGACAACACCTCCTCTGTTGGCCCACACACACCATGTTAATATACAGGACAACACCTCCTCTGTTGGCCTACACACACCATGTTAATATACAGGACAACACCTCCTCTGTTGACCACACACACACACCATGTTAATATACAGGACAACACCTCCTCTGTTGGCCTACACACACCATGTTAATATACAGGACAACACCTCCTCTGTTGGCCCACACACACCATGTTAATATACAGGACAACACCTCCTCTGTTGACCTACACACACCATGTTAATATACAGGACAACACCTCCTCTGTTGGCCCACACACACACACCATGTTAATATACAGGACAACACCTCCTCTGTTGACCTACACACACACCATGTTAATATACAGGACAACACCTCCTCTGTTGACCTACACACACACACCATGTTAATATACAGGACAACACCTCCTCTGTTGACCTACACACACACCATGTTAATATACAGGACAACACCTCCTCTGTTGACCATGTTAATATACAGGACAACACACACACCATGTTAATATACAGGACAACACCTCCTCTGTTGGCCACACACACACCATGTTAATATACAGGACAACAGGACAACACCTCCTCTGTTGGACCTCCACCACACACACCATGTTAATATACAGGACAACACCTCCTCACACACACCATGTTAATATACAGGACAACACCTCCTCTGTTGACCCACACACACACCATGTTAATATACAGGACAACACCTCCTCTGTTGGCCCACACACACCATGTTAATATACAGGACAACACCTCCTCTGTTGACCTACACACACACACCATGTTAATATACAGGACAACACCTCCTCTGTTGGCCCCACACACACCATGTTAATATACAGGACAACACCTCCTCTGTTGACCCACACACACACACACCATGTTAATATACAGGACAACACCTCCTCTGTTGACCCCACACACCATGTTAATATACACAACACCCACCATGTTAATATACATGTTAATATACAGGACAACACCTCCTCTGTTGACCTACACACACCATGTTAATATACAGGACAACACCTCCTCTGTTGACCTACACACACACCATGTTAATATACAGGACAACACCTCCTCTGTTGACCTACACACACCATGTTAATATACAGGACAACACCTCCTCTGTTGGCCTACACACACCATGTTAATATACAGGACAACACCTCCTCTGTTGGCCTACACACACACACCATGTTAATATACAGGACAACACCTCCTCTGTTGACCTACACACACCATGTTAATATACAGGACAACACCTCCTCTGTTGGCCCACACACACCATGTTAATATACAGGACAACACCTCCTCTGTTGGCCTACACACACACCATGTTAATATACAGGACAACACCTCCTCTGTTGGCCCTACACACACCATGTTAATATACAGGACAACACCTCCTCTGTTGACCCACACACACCATGTTAATATACAGGACAACACCTCCTCTGTTGGCCTACACACACACCATGTTAATATACAGGACAACACCTCCTCTGTTGGCCCACACACACACACCATGTTAATATACAGGACAACACCTCCTCTGTTGACCTACACACACCATGTTAATATACAGGACAACACCTCCTCTGTTGACCCACACACACACCATGTTAATATACAGGACAACACCTCCTCTGTTGGCCCAACACACACCATGTTAATATACAGGACAACACCTCCTCTGTTGACCCACACACACCATGTTAATATACAGGACAACACCTCCTCTGTTGGCCACACACACCATGTTAATATACAGGACAACACCTCCCTGTTGACCACACACACCATGTTAATATACAGGACAACACCTCCTCTGTTGACCTACACACACATTAATATACAGGACAACACCTCCTCTGTTGACCTACACACACCATGTTAATATACAGGACAACACCTCCTCTGTTGCCTACACACACACCATGTTAATATACAGGACAACACCTCCTCTCCTCATGTGGCCTCACACACACCATGTTAATATACAGGACAACACCTCCTCTGTTGGCCTACACACACCATGTTAATATACAGGACAACACCTCCTCTGTTGGCCTACACACACACACCATGTTAATATACAGGACAACACCTCCTCTGTTGGCCCACACACACCATGTTAATATACAGGACAACACCTCCTCTGTTGACCACACACACACCATGTTAATATACAGGACAACACCTCCTCTGTTGGCCTACACACACACCATGTTAATATACAGGACAACACCTCCTCTGTTGACCTACACACACACCATGTTAATATACAGGACAACACCTCCTCTGTTGGCCCACACACACACCATGTTAATATACAGGACAACACCTCCTCTGTTGGCCTACACACACACACCATGTTAATATACAGGACAACACCTCCTCTGTTGACCTACACACACACACCATGTTAATATACAGGACAACACCTCCTCTGTTGGCCTACACACACACCATGTTAATATACAGGACAACACCTCCTCTGTTGACCTACACACACCATGTTAATATACAGGACAACACCTCCTCTGTTGGCCTACACACACCATGTTAATATACAGGACAACACCTCCTCTGTTGACCACACACACACCATGTTAATATACAGGACAACACCTCCTCTGTTGGCCCACACACACACACACCATGTTAATATACAGGACAACACCTCCTCTGTTGACCTACACACACACCATGTTAATATACAGGACAACACCTCCTCTGTTGGCCCACACACACCATGTTAATATACAGGACAACACCTCCTCTGTTGACCACACACACACACACCATGTTAATATACAGGACAACACCTCCTCTGTTGGCCTACACACACACCATGTTAATATACAGGACAACACCTCCTCTGTTGACCACACACACACCATGTTAATATACAGGACAACACCTCCTCTGTTGACCTACACACACCATGTTAATATACAGGACAACACCTCCTCTGTTGGCCCTACACACACCATGTTAATAATACAACACCTCCTCTGTTGACAACACCATGTTAATATACAGGACAACACCCTCTGTTGACCCACACACACCATGTTAATATACAGGACAACACCTCCTCTGTTGGCCTACACACACACCATGTTAATATACAGGACAACACACACACCATGTTAATATACAGGACAACACCTCCTCTGTTGGCCTACACACACACACCATGTTAATATACAGGACAACACCTCCTCTGTTGACCATGTTAATATACAGGACAACACACACACACCATGTTAATATACAGGACAACACCTCCTCTGTTGGCCCACACACACCATGTTAATATACAGGACAACACCTCCTCTGTTGGCCTACACACACACACCATGTTAATATACAGGACAACACCTCCTCTGTTGACCCACACACACACCATGTTAATATACAGGACAACACCTCCTCTGTTGGCCCACACACACACCATGTTAATATACAGGACAACACCTCCTCTGTTGACCTACACACACCATGTTAATATACAGGACAACACCTCCTCTGTTGGCCCACACACACCATGTTAATATACAGGACAACACCTCCTCTGTTGGCCTACACACACCATGTTAATATACAGGACAACACCTCCTCATGTGTTGGACAACACCTCCCTACCTACACACACACCATGTTAATATACAGGACAACACCTCCTCTGTTGGCCTACACACACACACCATGTTAATATACAGGACAACACCTCCTCTGTTGGCCCACACACACCATGTTAATATACAGGACAACACCTCCTCTGTTGGCCCCCACACACACCATGTTAATATACAGGACAACACCTCCTCTGTTGCCTACACACACCATGTTAATATACAGGACAACACCTCCTCTGTTGACCCACACACACACACACACCATGTTAATATACAGGACAACACCTCCTCTGTTGTTAATATACAGGACAACACACACACCATGTTAATATACAGGACAACACCTCCTCTGTTGGACCCACACACCCACACACACCATGTTAATATACAGGACAACACCTCCTCTGTTGGCCTACACACACACCATGTTAATATACAGGACAACACCTCCTCTGTTGGCCTACACACACACCATGTTAATATACAGGACAACACCTCCTCTGTTGGCCCACACACACCATGTTAATATACAGGACAACACCTCCTCTGTTGGCCTACACACACCATGTTAATATACAGGACAACACACACACCATGTTAATATACAGGACAACACCTCCTCTGTTGACCTACACACACACACCATGTTAATATACAGGACAACACCTCCTCTGTTGACCCACACACACACCATGTTAATATACAGGACAACACCTCCTCTGTTGGCCTACACACACCATGTTAATATACAGGACAACACCTCCTCCACACACACCATGTTAATATACAGGACAACACCTCCTCTGTTGGCCCCACACACACCATGTTAATATACAGGACAACACCTCCTCTGTTGACCTACACACACACCATGTTAATATACAGGACAACACCTCCTCTGAATGACCTACACACACCATGTTAATATACAGGACAACACCATGTTAATATGCAGACCTCTTTCTGAACACTCTATGTTAAGATACAGGACAACACCTCCTCTGTTGTTACTGGATGCTAATAGGTAGAGGCCTTCCATACTGAAGGCCAGGGAGGGAACAGATAGATACAGGACAACACCTCCTCTGTTGAACACACACACACACACACAGTGTGTCAGACAACACCTCCTCTGTTGAACATGTTAATATACAGGACAACACCTCCTCTGTAGATACACACACCATGTTAATATTAATATTGTCCACCATGTTTATAAGGATTGGACTACCATGTTAATATACAGGAGTGGAATGAAGACCATGAGAATAGAAGGACAACACCTCCTCTGGAGATGAAGAAGGAGTTGAGTTAATATACAGGACAACAGATGACAGAAGAATGGAGGGAGATGAAGAAGAAGGACCTCCTCTGGGAGATGAAGAAGAAACAGGGAGAACACCTCCTCTGTTGGCCTACACAGAGAATGAATAAGGAGGGAGATGAAGAAGAAGGAGGGAGATGAATGAAGAAGGAGGGAGAAGAAGAAGAAGGAGAGGACAACACCTCCTCTGTTGATGAAGAAGGAGGGAGAAGAAGAAGAAGGACCTCCTCTGGAGACAGAATGTTAAAGGAGGACCTCCTCTGGAGATGAAGAAGAAGGAGGGAGATGAAGAATATAAGGACCTCCTCTGGGAGAAGAATGAATAAGGAGGGAGAAGAAGAAGAAGGAGGGAGAACCATGTTAAAGAAGGAGGGAGAAGAAGAAGAAGGAGGGAGATGAAGAAGAAGGAGGGAGAACCTCCTGTTCATGTTAATATACAGAAGAAGTTAATATACAGGAGGGAGAAGGACAACAAGAAGAAGGAGGGAGAAGAAGAAGATGAAGGACCGTCTCCGTGGAGCTGAGAGGTAGAGGAAGAAGGAGGGAACAGAGAAGAAGAAGTCAGACTGAACTCAGCTGAGAAGACATAACTATAGGAGGGAATGAAGAAGAAGGAGGGAGAGAAGAAGAAGAAGGAGGGAGAAGAAGAAGAAGGAGGGAGATGAAGAAGAAGGAAGAAGAAGAAGGAGGGAGAAGAAGAAGAAGGAGGGAGATGAAGAAGAAGAAGAGAAGGAGGGAAGAAGAAGAAGGAGGGAGAAGAAGAAGAAGGAGGGAGAAGAAGAAGAAGGAGGGAGAAGAAGAAGAAGGAGGGAGAAGAAGAAGAAGAAGGAGGGAGATGAAGAAGAAGGAGGGAGAAGAAGAAGAAGGAGGGAGAAGAAGAAGAAGGAGGGAGATGAAGAAGAAGGAGGGAGAAGAAGAAGAAGGAGGGAGAAGAAGAAGAAGGAGGGAGAGAAGAAGAAGGAGGGAGAAGAAGAAGAAGGAGGGAGATGAAGAAGAAGGAGGGAGGAAGAAGAAGGAGGGGAGAAGAAGAAGAAGGAGGGAGATGAAGAAGAAGGAGGGAGAGAAGAAGAAGAAGGAGGGAGAAGAAGAAGAAGGAGGGAGATGAAGAAGAAGGAGGGAGAAGAAGAAGAAGGAGGGAGAAGAAGAAGAAGGAGGGAGAAGAAGAAGAAGGAGGGAGAAGAAGAAGGAGGAGGGAGATGAAGAAGAAGGAGGGAGATGAAGAAGAAGGAGGGAGAAGAAGAAGGAGGAGGGAGATGAAGAAGGAGGGAGATGAATAAAAAGGAGGGGAGAGAAGAAGAAGGAGGGAGAAGAAGAAGGAGGGAGAAGAAGAAGGAGGGAGAGGAAGGAGGAGAGAAGAAGAAGGAGGGAGATGAAGAAGAAGAAGGAGGAGAAGAAGAAGAAGGAGGGAGAAGAAGAAGAAGGAGGAGAAGAAGAAGAAGGAGATGAAGAAGAAGAGGGAGAAGAAGGAAGGGAGAAGAAGAAGGAAGAAGAAGAAGGAGGGAGAGAAGAAGAAGGAGGGAGAAGAAGAAGAAGGAGGAGGGGAGAAGATGAAGAAGGAGGGAGAGAAGAAGAAGGAGGAGAAGAAGAAGAAGGAGGGAGAAGAAGAAGAAGGAGGGAGAGAAGAGAAGGAGGAGGGAGAAGAAGAAGAAGGAGGGAGAGAAGAAGAAGGAGGGAGAGAAGAAGAAGAGGAGAAGGAAGAAGGAGGGAGATGAAAGAAGGAGGGAGAAGAAGAAGAAGGAGGGAGAAGAAGAAGAAGGAGGGAGAAGAAGAAGAAGGAGGGAGATGAAGAAGGAGGGAGATGAAGAAGAAGGAGGGAGATGAAGAAGAAGGAGGGAGAAGAAGAAGAAGGAGGGAGAGAAGAAGGAAGAAGGAGAAGGGAGATGAAGAAGAAGGAGGGAGAAGAAGAAGGAGGGAGATGAAGAAGAAGGAGGGAGATGAAGAAGAAGGAGGGAGATGAAGAAGGAGGGAGAAGAAGAAGGAGGAGAAGATGAAGAAGGAGGGAGAAGATGAAGAAGGAGGGAGAAGAAGAAGGAGGGAGGGAGAAGAAGAAGGAGGGAGAAGAAGAAGAAGGAGGGAGAAGAAGAAGAAGGAGGGAGAAGAAGAAGAAGGAGGAGGAGATGAAGAAGGAGGGGAGAAGAAGAAGAAGGAGGAGAAGAAGAAGAAGAAGGAGGGAGAAGAAGAAGAAGGAGGGAGAAGAAGAAGAAGTCCTACCTTTTGACTCCTCGACGGAACTCAAACAGTTTCTGTCCCTCAGGGATGGAGAACACACGAATCACCGTACCCTATCAGAACACACCGGTTACATTACACACAGGATAGCTGATCCCTGATACAGCGAGGTTACAACACACACACTTCCAGCCGGTCCACCACTACACTGTTAATACCCATCAGATCTGCTACCATGGAAGGGTCAGGGTTAAGGGTCAGGGTTAAGTGCCAGGGTTAAGGGCCAAGGCCAGGGTTAAGGGTCAGGGCCATAGAGATGGATAGAGAATAGTATCTATATGGTAAGGGTCAGGGTTAAGGGTCGGGGTTAAGGGCCATAGAGATGGATAGAGAATAGTATCTATATGGTAAGGGTCAGGGTTAAGGGTCAGGGTTAAGGGTCGGGGTTAAGGGCCATAGAGATGGATAGAAAATAGTATCTGTATGGTAAGGGTCAGGGTTAAGGGTCAGGGTTAAGGGTCGGGGTTAAGGGCCATAGAGATGGATAGAGAATAGTATCTATATGGTAAGGGTCAGTGTTAAGGGTCAGGGTTAAGGGTCAGGGTTAAGGGCCGGGGTTAAGGGTCAGGGTTAAGGGCCATAGAGATGGATAGAAAATAGTATCTGTATGGTAAGGGTCAGGGTTAAGGGTCAGGGTTAAGGGTCAGGGTTAAGGGCCATAGAGATGGATAGAAAATAGTATATGTATGGTAAGGGTCAGGGTTAAGGGTCAGGGTTAAGGGTCGGGGTTAAGGGTCGGGGTTAAGGGTCATAGAGATGGATAGAAAATAGTATCTGTATGGTAAGGGTCAGGGTTAAGGGTCATGGTTAAGGGTCGGGGTTAAGGGTCATAGAGATGGATAGAAAATAGTATCTGTATGGTAAGGGTCAGGGTTAAGGGTCGGGGTTAAGGGTCAGGGTTAAGGGCCATAGAGATGGATAGAAAATAGTATCTGTATGGTAAGGGTCAGGGTTAAGGGTCAGGGTTAAGGGTCAGGGTTAAGGGCCAGGGTTAAGGGCCAGGGTTAAGGGCGAGGGTTAAGGGTCAAGGTTAAGGGTCAAGGTTAAGGGCCAGGGTTAAGGGTCGGGATTAAGGGTCAGGACCGGCTGACACCACCTCAGTAGTTCAGTGTAACAGTTTAAAGTGTCCCACCTTCTCCGAGGCTGTGGCCAGTTTGGTTCCGCTTGCATCAAACACCACAGCTGCTAATGGACTGTCATGGGCTGGGATCATGTTGGCTGCCCTCTGGAGACACAGTTAAACACACAGAGACTGAAACACCACAGCTGCTAATGGACTGTCATGGGCTGGGATCATGTTGGCTGCCCTCTGGAGACACAGTTAAACACACAGAGACTGAAACACCACAGCTGCTAATGGACTGTCATGGGCTGGGATCATGTTGGCTGCCCTCTGGAGACACAGTTAAACACACAGAGACTGAAACACCACAGCTGTAGTAGAGCTAGCCATCTTCAATGTGTGTGTGTGTGTGTGTGTGTGTGTGTGTGTGTGTGTGTGTGTGTGTGTGTGTGTGTGTGTGTGTGTGTGTGTGTGTGTGTGTGTGTGTGTGTGTGTGTGTGTGTGTGTGTGTGTGTGTGTGTGTGTGTGTGTGTGTGTGTGTGTGTGTGTGTGTGTGTGTGTGTGTGTGTGTGTGTGTGTGTGTCATACCAGGTTGACCGTGTCGAACACCTGGACCTCTCCTATTGTAG
This sequence comes from Oncorhynchus keta, assembly GCF_023373465.1. Lineage (NCBI taxonomy): Eukaryota > Metazoa > Chordata > Actinopteri > Salmoniformes > Salmonidae > Oncorhynchus > Oncorhynchus keta. The sequence continues at coordinate 111,551 of NW_026290853.1, forward strand.
CACTGCCGGGGTAGGCCAGGTAACAGTTATCGTTACTGATGGAGAGAGCACACAACCCTGTGGAGAAAACACACAGATATTACAGTAGGAGAAAACACACAGATATTACAGTAGGAGAAAACACACAACCCTGGGGAGAGAACACACAGATATTACAGTAGGAGAAAACACACAGATATTACAGTAGGAGAAAACACACAACCCTGAGGAGAGAGCACACAACCCTGGGGAGAGAACACACAGATATTACAGTAGGAGAAAACACACAGATATTACAGTAGGAGAAAACACACAACCCTGGGGAGAGAACACACAGATATTACAGTAGGAGAAAACACACAACCCTGGGGAGAAAACACACAACCCTGGGGAGAAAACACACAGATATTACAGTAGGAGAAAACACACAACCCTGGGGAGAAAACACACAACCCTGGGGAGAGAACACACAGATATTACAGTAGGAGAAAACACACAACCCTGGGGAGAGAACACACAGATATTACAGTAGGAGAAAACACACAACCCTGGGGAGAGAACACACAGATATTACAGTAGGAGAAAACACACAGATATTACAGTAGGAGAAAACACACAATTACAGGGAGAGAACACACAGATATTACAGTAGGAGAAAACACACAGATATTACAGTAGGAGAAAACACACAGATATTACAGTAGGAGAAAACACATAGATATTACAGTAGGAGAAAACACATAGATATTACAGTAGGAGAAAACACATAGATATTACAGTAGGAGAAAACACATAGATATTACAGTAGGAGAAAACACATAGATATTACAGTAGGAGAGAATACAAAACTACTAAATACAATATGGTTGGATTAAACAGGTTCAGGTTCCACTAGATGTTGGAACATTGCTGAGGGGACTTGCTTCCATTCAGCCACAAGAGCATTACTGAGGTCGGCACTGATGTTTGGCGATTAGGCTCGTAGTCGGCGTTCTAATTCATCCCAAAGGTGTTCAATGGGTTGGGGTCAGGGCTCTGTGCAGGCCAGTCAAGTTCTACCACACCGATATCGACAAACCATTTCCCATTCTGTGAGCATGTTGAAAGTCACTGATCTCCTCAGTAAGGCCATTCTATTGCCAATGTTTGTCTATGGAGATTCCATGGCGGTGTGCTCGATTTTAAACACCTGTCTGAAACGGGTGTGGCTGAAATATGCCGAAACCCCTAATTTGAAAGGTTTTCCACATACTTTAGTATATACATGGGTTGGGATTTAGTTCTAGGTTAAGGGTTTTACCTGAGGGGTTGGGCTAGATGTAGTCCTAGGTTAAGGGTTTTACCTGAGGGGTTGGGCTAGATGTAGTCCTAGGTTAAGGGTTTTACCTGAGGGGTTGGGCTAGATGTAGTTCTAGGTTAAGGGTTTTACCTGAGGGGTTGGGCTAGATGTAGTCTAGGTTAAGGGTTTTACCTGAGGGGTTGGGCTAGATGTAGTCCTAGGTTAAGGGTTTTACCTGAGGGGTTGGGCTAGATGTAGTCCTAGGTTAAGGGTTTTACCTGAGGGGTTGGGCTAGATGTAGTCCTAGGTTAAGGGTTTTACCTGAGGGGTTGGGCTAGATGTAGTCCTAGGTTAAGGGTTTTACCTGAGGGGTTGGGCTAGATGTAGTTCTAGGTTAAGGGTTTTACCTGAGGGGTTGGGCTAGATGTAGTCCTAGGTTAAGGGTTTTACCTGAGGGGTTGGGCTAGATGTAGTCCTAGGTTAAGGGTTTTACCTGAGGGGTTGGGCTAGATGTAGTCCTAGGTTAAGGGTTTTACCTGAGGGGTTGGGCTAGATGTAGTTCTAGGTTAAGGGTTTTACCTGAGGGGTTGGGCTAGATGTAGTTCTAGGTTAAGGGTTTTACCTGAGGGGTTGGGCTAGATGTAGTCCTAGGTTAAGGGTTTTACCTGAGGGGTTGGGCTAGATGTAGTCCTAGGTTAAGGGTTTTACCTGAGGGGTTGGGCTAGATGTAGTCCTAGGTTAAGGGTTTTACCTGAGGGGTTGGGCTAGATGTAGTCCTAGGTTAAGGGTTTTACCTGAGGGGTTGGGCTAGATGTAGTTCTAGGTTAAGGGTTTTACCTGAGGGGTTGGGCTAGATGTAGTCCTAGGTTAAGGGTTTTACCTGAGGGGTTGGGCTAGATGTAGTCCTAGGTTAAGGGTTTTACCTGAGGGGTTGGGCTAGATGTAGTTCTAGGTTAAGGGTTTTTTTACCTGATGGGGTTGGGCTAGGGGATGGGTAGATGTAGTCCTAGGTTAAGGGTTTTACCTGAGGGGTTGGGCTAGATGTAGTCCTAGGTTAAGGGTTTTACCTGAGGGGTTGGGCTAGATGATAGGTTAGGGTTTTACCTGAGGGGTTTAGATGTAGTCCTAGGTTAAGGGTTTTACCTGAGGGGTTGGGCTAGATGTAGTCCTAGGTTAAGGGTTTTACCTGAGGGGTTGGGCTAGATGTAGTCCTAGGTTAAGGGTTTTACCTGAGGGGTTGGGCTAGATGTAGTCCTAGGTTAAGGGTTTTACCTGAGGGGTTGGGCTAGATGTAGTCCTAGGTTAAGGGTTTTACCTGAGGGGTTGGGCTAGATGTAGTTCTAGGTTAAGGGTTTTACCTGAGGGGTTGGGCTAGATGTAGTCCTAGGTTAAGGGTTTTACCTGAGGGGTTGGGCTAGATGTAGTTCTAGGTTAAGGGTTTTACCTGAGGGGTTGGGCTAGATGTAGTCCTAGGTTAAGGGTTTTACCTGAGGGGTTGGGCTAGATGTAGTCCTAGGTTAAGGGTTTTACCTGAGGGGTTGGGCTAGATGTAGTTCTAGGTTAAGGGTTTTACCTGAGGGGTTGGGCTAGATGTAGTCCTAGGTTAAGGGTTTTACCTGAGGGGTTGGGCTAGATGTAGTCCTAGGTTAAGGGTTTTACCTGAGGGGTTGGGCTAGATGTAGTCCTAGGTTAAGGGTTTTACCTGAGGGGTTGGGCTAGATGTAGTCCTAGGTTAAGGGTTTTACCTGAGGGGTTGGGCTAGATGTAGTCCTAGGTTAAGGGTTTTACCTGAGGGGTTGGGCTAGATGTAGTTCTAGGTTAAGGGTTTTACCTGAGGGGTTGGGCTAGATGTAGTCCTAGGTTAAGGGTTTTACCTGAGGGGTTGGGCTAGATGTAGTCCTAGGTTAAGGGTTTTACCTGAGGGGTTGGGCTAGATGTAGTTCTAGGTTAAGGGTTTTACCTGAGGGGTTGGGCTAGATGTAGTTCTAGGTTAAGGGTTTTACCTGAGGGGTTGGGCTAGATGTAGTCCTAGGTTAAGGGTTTTACCTGAGGGGTTGGGCTAGATGTAGTCCTAGGTTAAGGGTTTTACCTGAGGGGTTGGGCTAGATGTAGTTCTAGGTTAAGGGTTTTACCTGAGGGGTTGGGCTAGATGTAGTCCTAGGTTAAGGGTTTTACCTGAGGGGTTGGGCTAG